>NC_060950.1:65324885-65327272 GCF_022045245.1 Lucilia cuprina | reverse complement strand
CTAGTCTATAGTCTAGTCTATAGTCTAGTCTATAGTCTTGTCTATAGTCTAGTCTATAGTCTAGTCTATAGTCTAGTCTATAGTCTAGTCTATAGTCTAGTCTATAGAATAGTCTATAGTCTAATCTATAGTTTAGTCTAGACTATAGTCTAGTCTATAGCCTAGTCCTTATAGTCTAGACCTTAGTCTAGTCTAAAGTCTAATCTATAGTCTAGTTTATAGTCTAGACTATAGTCTGTAACGATAATGATAACGATTCTAAACCGATTGCTGTGCTTTAAAGTGGGTATAGAATCAATATTTCAATGCGTTACATACATTAGCACAAACCCAATATACCTTCCCCCATAAAGTGGTGTAGTGTATAAATAACTAACTAAAATGCATTGCAAATGTTATTGACATACAAATTATTTGTTGTTTGAGGAACTATTACCAAAATAACATAACAAAATTATACTTTTAAAATAACTTCGATTGCATTTTACCTTTTTAAGATAGATTTTGTTGTAAGATAAGTTATTCTACTTTAAAGAGAAACTAGTTAGACAAAAAAAATTCCAAAAGCGAAATTTGAAACCTTAAAAATTTGATATTTTGACTATAGTCTATAGTTTTTTGTTTGTATGAAGACAGCACTTTTGTTTTTTGTTATTACATTTAGTAGAGTTGCAAGCTATTGTTTTTCAGAATGTTATCAATGCTGGAAAATGAACTCTTTCGTTATCTTTATCCATGAGTAGACAATAAGGAAATGTGTTTTTTATTTAGTTTTTTTCTAAGGTACTTTTTCTTTATAGAAGACAAGTGATGACAGTGAGCAAAAATGTAGAATTAAAGAAGGAAATTGAAAAAAATCCTTATGAATAGAGAAATTAAGCCTTTAAAAGTTTTTTTTTAAAGATTTTATGAAAAAAATTTAAGTTTTGTTATACATATTTTATTTAAAGTTGATTTGATCAGAGCACCAATACCATTGACCTCTTTTACAAATTAAATTTTCAAGCACGATTTGTCATTATCCTTTTTTATTTGTTTTTAAACTGATTAATTTTGAAGTATGTTTTCTTTTATAAATTAACCTAAAATTGTTCATTTAATTCCGTTGAATTTAGGATTTTGCCACAAAACTAACACAATTCTAGGTTTATAGGCGATAAAAGCAAAATAAAAGGAAACAGCCAAATCAAATACGTTAAAATATAAACACACTTACCAGCTTTTTTTTCTATTTTTAGTTAAACTATAAACAAGGCCAAAAGATTTCGGTTGATTTCTAATAACATAAAGTAAGTAAACGAAAGAAATTTTACAATAGTTCAGCTTCAAATAAAAAACTTTCTTAATTAACTTTCACCTGCATTAAATTTTTCTTTGTGTGCTTACTTTATGTATCATCTCCTATATCAAACAAAAATTACACACTCTCTTAAACATTTGTTTGCCACAGCCACAAAACAGAATAAACAAAATCTTAAAAAGATCTAGGTCAATTCTACAAAAAAAGTCTTAAACGGAAAAACAACCATAAGACCTAAAACTACAAAACTAACTCCAACGACAACAAAAAAATGGTAAAAACTATATATCTCTTAACAAAAAAAGAGCGCTTAAACTTTTACACTATTGACAATTGGATCGAAATAGTTGACAACAACAACAGAAGCAGCAAGCGAGCAAGACATCGTAAACGGATGCACACAATTTTTGTATTTTTATTAGTTGGTTTGGCACTTTAAGTCCTTGTTTCATTTGTTTGTGTAGGTATGCAATGCCGTAAATGTGTATTTGTGTGTAGATTTTATATCTGTGTTAAATTAAGAAGTTGCATAAAAAATGAACTTCATTCGTAATGGCTGACATCACAGCAAAAAAAAAAAATATCCTCTAAAAAAAATTCAAGAGAACGGATGCTAAAAATGGTTGCAAAGAAGAAAACAAATTGATGCCATTGAATTTTTGTGGTGAAAGTTTAATTTAAAAGCAATTTTTTCTAAAACATACTCCATGCAGCTGCTGCATAAAACTGCAAATTGTTTCTTCTATCAACATTTTTTTTTATTTTTTTGATGATTTTAAAGAGAAAGAGATGTAATAAAAGTTTCATCTTTTCATTTAAAATGTAATCAAATTCAGTTCTAGTTCAGTTCTAGTTCAGTTCTAGTTCAGTTCTAGTTCAATTCTAGTTCAGTTCTAGTTCAATTCTAGTTCAGTTCTAGTTCAGTTCTAGTTCAGTTCTAGTTCAGTTCTAGTTCAATTCTAGTTCGGTTCTAGTTCAGTTCTAGTTCAGTTCTAGTTCAGTTGTAGTTCAGTTCAGTTCTAGTTCAGTTCTAGTTCAGTTCTAGTTCAGTTCTAGTTCAGTTCTAGTTCAGTTCTAGTTCAGTTCT
>NC_060950.1:65323738-65324785 GCF_022045245.1 Lucilia cuprina | reverse complement strand
ATAGGGCCAAAATAGTGAAAATTTGTGATCACTAGTATTTCCCACCAAAACGCAATTTTTGAGTGAAAACATAAAAGTCCATTTTCTGGCTAAACTAGAAGATTTAGGGTCGAAATAGTGAAAATCTGTGATCACTTGTATCTCCCACCCAAACTCAATTTTTGGGTGAAAACATAAAAGTCCATTTTCTGGCTAAATTAGAAGAGATAGGGCCAAAATAGTGAAAATCTGTGATCACTTGTATCTCCCACCCAAACTCAATTTTTGGTGAAAACATAAAAGTCCATTTTCTAGCTAAACTAGAAGAGATAGGGCCAAAATAGTGAAAATCTGTGATCACTTCTATCTCCCACCCAAACTCAATTTTTGGGTGAAAACATAAAAGTCCATTTTCTAGCTAAACTAGAAGAGATAGGGCCAAAATAGTGATATTTGTGATCACTTGTATTTCCCACCAAAACACAATTTATGGGTGAAAACATAAAACTCCATTTTTTGGCTAAACTAGAAAAGATAGGGCCAAAATAGTGAAAGTCTGTGATCACTTGTATTTGCCAGCAAAACTCAATTTTTGAGTGAAATCATAAAACTCCATTTTCTGGCTAAAATAGAAGAGATAGGGCCACAATATTGAAAATCTGTGATCACTTTTATTTCCCAATAAAACTCTATTTTTGAGTGAAATCATAAAAGTCCATTTTCTGGCTAAAATAGAAGAGATAGAGCCAAAATAGTGAAAACTTGTGATCACTTGTATTTCCCACCAAAACGCAATTTTTTGAGTGAAAACATTAAAGTCCATTTCCTGGCTAAATTAGAAGAGATAGAGCCAAAATAGTGAAAATCTGTGATCACTTGTATTTCCCACCAAAACGCAATTTTTGAGTGAAAACATAAAAGTCCATTTTTTGGCTAAGCTAGAAGAGATAGGGCCGAAATAGTGAAAATTTGTGATCACTTGTATTTCCCACCAAAATGCAATTTTTGAGTGAAAACATAAAAGTCCATTTTCTGGCTAAACTAGAAGAGATAGGACCAAGATAGTGA
>NC_060950.1:65320899-65323638 GCF_022045245.1 Lucilia cuprina | reverse complement strand
TTTGGCCCTATCTCTTCTAGTTTAGCCAGAAAATTGACTTTTATGATTTCACTCATAAATTGCGTTTTGGGAAGAAATACAAGTGATCACAGGTTTTCACTATCTTGGCCCTATCTCTTCGAGTTTAGCCAGAAAATGGACTTGGTTTTGGTGGGAAATACAAGTGATCACAGATTTTCACTGTTTTGGCCATATCTCTTCTAATTTAGCCAGAAAATGGACTTTTATGATTTCACTCAAAAATTGAGTTTTGTTGACAAATACAAGTGATCACAGATTTTCACTATTTTGGCTCTATCTCTTCTATTTTAGCCAGAAAATGGACTTTTATGATTTCACTCAAAAATTGAGTTTTATTGGGAAATAAAAGTGATCACAGATTTTCAATATTGTGGCCCTATCTCTTCTATTTTAGCCAGAAAATGGAGTTTTATGATTTCACTCAAAAATTGAGTTTTGCTGGCAAATAAAAGTGATCACAGATTTTCACTATTTTGGCCCTAACTCTTCTAGTTTAGCCAAAAAATGGAGTTTTATGTTTTCACCCATAAATTGTGTTTTGGTGGGAAATACAAGTGATCACAAATTTTCACTATTTTTGCCCTATCTCTTCTAGTTTAGCTAGAAAATGGACTTTTATGTTTTCACCCAAAAATTGAGTTTGGGTGGGAGATACAAGTGATCACAGACTTTCACTATTTTGGCCCTATCTCTTCTAGTTTAGCTAGAAAATGGACTTTTATGTTTTCACTCAAAAATTGCGTTTTGGTGGGAAATACAAGTGATCACAGATTTTCACTATTTTGGCCCTATCTCTTCTAGCTAGAAAATGGACTTTTATGTTTTCACCCAAAAATTGAGTGTGGGTGGGAGATACAAGTGATCACAGATTTTCACTATTTTGGCCCTATCTCTTCTAATTTAGCCAGAAAATGGACTTTTAAGTTTTCACCCAAAAATTGAGTTTTGTTGGGATATACAAGTGATCACAGATTTTCACTATTTTGGCCCTATCTCTTCTAGTTTAGCCAAAAAATGGACTTTTATGTTTTTTTATTAGGTTTTGGTGGGAAATACAAGTGATCACAGATTTTCACTATTTTGGCCCTGTCTCATCCAGTTTAGCCAGAAAATGGACTTTTATGTTTTCACTCAAAAATTTCATTTTTGTGGGAAATACAAGTGATCTCAAATTTTCACTATTTTGGCCCTATCTCTTCTAGTTTAGCCAGAAAATGGACTTTTATGTTTTTTTTTTATTGAATTTTGGTGGGAGATACAAGTGATCACAGATTTTCACTATTTTGGCCCTATCTCTTCTAGTTTAGCCAAAAAATGGACTTTTATGTTTTCACTCAAAAATTGTGTTTTGGTGGGAAATACAAGTGATCACAGATTTTCACCATTTTGACCCTATATCTTCTAGTTTAGCCAGAAAATGGACTTTTATGTTTTCACTAGTTTAGCCAGAAAATGGTCTTTTATGTTTTCACACAAAAATTGAGTTTTGTTGGGAAATACAAGTGATCACCGATTTTCATCCTTTTGGCCTTAGCTCTTCTAGTTTAGCCAGAAAATGTTATTTTATGTTTTCACACAAAAATTTGAATTTTGTTGGGAAAAACAAGTGATCACAGATTTTCACTATTTTGGCCCTATCCCTTCTAATTTAGCCAGAAAATGGACTTTTATGTTTTCACTCAAAAATTGCGTTTTGGTGAGAAATACAAGTGATCACAAATTTTCACTATTTTGGCTCTATCTCTGCTCGTTTAGATAGAAAATGGACTTTTATGTGTTCACTCAGAAATTATGTTTACCAGTCTATAGTCCAGTCAATAATCTGATTTATTTTTCAGTCTTTAGTACAGTCTGTTGTTCAGTCCTTAGTCCAGTCAACGGATCTTTAATCTTCTTTTTGCTTAAATCAGAAAAGAAACCACTGTACTACCTATTCTCCTATTTCAACAAGCTGTGTACAGCAATACTGATGATAATGATAGTTGGTGCGCCTGTTAGTATGTTAGTGGTTGCAAGTAGTAATGGATGTAGTCTTTATTGTACTAGTAACACCAAAAAAAGCTTAAAACGTTAATACTTAACTAGTGTAAAGATATCTTTTACTCTGATTTATTGGCATGCTATATAAGTAAATCTTTAAACTATTTCTATACACATTATGAAATATACAACTTTAGATGTATGTGTATAGATAGAACTTATACATACATATATAAGGTTATAACTGCAGCCTGATTCTAACATTTCAACAAATATTAATTTTTTACTTTCACATCCTTCCTTCCTTTCTACTACTGCTCTATATGTAAGTATTTTAAGGAAAACCTTCTCATGTATGAACAATTTTTGTGCATTTTTTATTCAGAATTTTTAAACAAACTTGAATTTTTATTAAGATATCATGTTTTCCTCTCCTACATTTTGCAGCTAAAAGGCTGTTTTCTTTTTAAAACTTCATTATTATGATCATCTTTTCGAAAGGTTTTATGCTAGTGCGCTCTTTATGAGCTTAAGTGTAATTGTACGTGTGAGTATGTACACATGAACATAGATATATAGACATATATCTTTGTTACTTAAATTTGAACTGTAGTTTAAAGCAAATAACACGTTTGGTTTGGCAAATTAAAACTTCAGCAGCAACAGCAACAATAGTAATAACGAAAAATTATGAAAGAAATGAAAATGTAAAAATGAAATCTAAGTTGAATTGAAAAC
>NC_060950.1:65316012-65320799 GCF_022045245.1 Lucilia cuprina | reverse complement strand
TCAGTTCTAGTTCAGTTCTAGTTCAGTTCTAGTTCAGTTCTAGTTCAGTTCTAGTTCAGTTCTAGTTTAGTTCTAGTTCTGTTCTAGTTCAGTTCTAGTTCAGTTCTATTTCAGTTCTAGTTCACTTCTAGTTCAGTTCTAGTTCACTTCTAGTTCAGTTCTATTTCTCTCATTATTTATTGCGTCATGCTTTCAAATTAATATTTCCATTTATAATGCAATCCACTTTCGTTAATAAATACAAACATAAATGTGACCCTCTTTTACATTATTACTTTTTTTGAAAAAATAACTTCTCATAATCAAATTTTAAATTAACTTATTTTATTTACTTGCTGCTGCTGCCAACAATCAACATACATGGAATCGTAAAACCCTTAAGTACCAACATTTTTTAACCCTATTATTAAGAAACAGAGAAAAAAAAATATGTAAGAAATTTCTCTTTAACAAATATAACAACTTGTTAGTTTATTCTTTTAATTTGTTGAAAATGCAAGAATAAATTTAACTGGTATTTTTCTTATAAATTCTAATTTTTTTTTATTATATCTGATGATGTTTAGTTAAAGTGAATGTTTTTGTTAACATATTCTGCTTACACTCGCTCATATATTCATTCATTCATTGCTTTTCAAAGCAGCCAATGTTGCAATGCAGCAGCAGCAACAACTTTAGGCCTACAATTGGCAATATGCCCAAAAGTTTTTCTTAATGTTGCAACAATTGCTGCTGCAGGCTTAAAATGTTGTAAGAAAACTCTACATAAAAATTGAAAAGAAAAGTTGCATGTTTGTTTCCGTTTGGGTGTTTTTTTCTTTTCTTACTTTTCTTTTTCATCTTAGTATTACAATATAGTTTTTACAATGGACTGAGATATTTTAGTTTTACGTTACTGTTGACGCCCTCTATCTCCCCTTTGGTACACATGATTACTTACACTCTTACTTAGTTGGCAATACTTTAGTAAATAAAGTTGTTGAAAGATTTTCTTAAACATTTTTTTTTGTATTTTCTTTTATTTTTTGGAGCGAAATTGTTTATTTTGTTGGGATTTTTATTGCAGTAATTATTTATTCTTTTATTTTGAAGAACGGTGGGTTAGATGAAATAAACTTGAAAGATTAAATTTCTACATTTTCAAAAATCATGTTGGACAAACTGTGTGTGCTGTTCCAGATCATTTTATTGCGAAATTGAGAACTATTTCTTGGAACTAGAAAGGGTTCAAACGCCAGGACACTAGATCCTTACGAAATTAAACAAAACGTTCATATTTGTTATTTTGCATCCCACTGTGTTTCAACTATTGAAAGTAAAATTTTTTCTTACTTTTTTTTTCCTCTTAGACTATAAAGATTACAATTTTGTTGGGGGATTTCTATTTCATTTTTAGAATGTGTTTTCATTCCGTTGGCAAATTGTTAAAAAATTAAGTTTAATTTGTAAAAAAACTATTATGAAAGTCAGTACAAAAAGTCCAAAGGAAGCAAAAGGAAGAAAAACATAAGACGAAAGTAAAGAAAAAGAACCAGCCAACAATTGGCAATTAAAAAACCATTTGTAATTTAAACCATAATTAAATCAAATTTATAATTGACGAATAGAAAATATTCTTAAATGTTATATAAATAAACCGAAAAAAAGTTTAAAAATATATCAAAAATAAGTAAATCATAACATTATACACTATTTCGCATACATTCTCTCTATAAACTTATTATACTTCTTGCAAACAACATTTCTTTTGATCTTCAAAGTAGGACCTGAAACAAACCAAAAATAAATACAAAAAAATTTAAAAATAGAATTGAAATAAAATCATTCCAAATCCTCACTCACCCAACTCATCTGTGGGTATTGAAAAATCATGCGGCAGCACTGAAAAATATTGAAGTTTTTGTGCACTAGATATTGCCTGTTTATTGTAACGTTTAATTCCCTCTTCCAAAGCCTGCAACACTTTAACATCACAATTGATTTCCACAGAATTAGGATCAAAATTTTCTAAACTTTGGGGCAAGCTGATATTAAGCAATTCTGAGAGTTTCGTATAATGTAAGTTTAAGGACTGTAACCATTCTATGGCCTCAGGTCTGAGGAAGTCTAAAGGGTAACCTGTATCGGGATCGAAATCAGTCTGAGAAAAAAAGCATAAATGATAAAGAAACTAGCAACAAGTATATAATTTGATATAACAAATGGAATGCAGTTTGAAGTCTAGTAATGTGCAGACTATAGTCTAGTCTATAGTCTAGTCTATAGTCTAGTCTATAGTCTAGTCTATAGTCTAGTCTATAGTCTAGTCTATAGTCTAGTCTATAGTCTAGTCTATAGTCTATTCTATAGTCTATTCTATAGTCTAGTCTATAGTCTAGTCTATAGTCTAGTCTATAGTCTATTCTATAGTCTAGTCTATAGTCTAGTCTAGTCTAGTCTATAGTCTATTCTATTGTCTAGTCTATAGTCTAGTCTATAGTCTAGTCTATAGATCTCTAATTAGATCTCTAAAAACATTATATACAAACCTTTAAAGTTAACAACACCGTAAGATATTTCCGGTGATCTCCTATAACCACTGCGTTGCTTACACAGGGTAGTTCCTTTTTGACCAATTCCTCTATATGAATAGGAGGTATATTTTCCCCGCCAGCTGTTATAATTATCTCCTTTAAGCGACCACTTATATAAATATTACCCTGCTCATCAACATAACCCATATCACCAGTTCTAATCCAGCAGTCTGAAGTCAAGGTTTCCTTAGTTTTCTCCGGATCCTTTAAGTAGCCCATAAAGTTACAGCGACCGCGCAATAAAATCTTACGTTTGAGGAATAAAACAACTTTAAATAATTTTCAATAAAAATTAAATTGAAACTAACCTCTCCTTCTCCATTTTCATTTGGACCGTCAATTTTGATTTCAACTCCTTCGATAGCTTTTCCAACGGTCTTAAGATTGGGTCTAGCAAAATTATATGTAGCTGGACCACCGGTCTCAGACATTCCGAAAATATCTATAAGTGGTAGATCTAAACTCAAAAAGAATTTCTTGGTCTCCTCGGTAACAGGTGCCCCACCCACAAAACACCACTTGATATAGCCCAAACCTGTAGAGTGTTTGATTTTATTAACAACTTTCGAAGCCAGCCAATATTTCAGCTCTGAAGGGGTTCGTTTGGCCATTTTATCTAAATGATAATTTTCCATTACTTTGCGAGATACATTCATCAGAATTCTGCCAAGAAACCAGGTATTTGCTTCGTTTTTAATAACATTTTCCTGTAATTTTTCATATACCCGAGGCACACCAAACACTAAAGTGGCATTTGTTCTGCCACAAATTTTTCCCACTGAACCTTTTAGGGTATTGCGTTCGGCAAAGTACATGAGAAAACCGTTTTCAATGGCCACAAACAAATCAAAGCATTGAGCAGCAATATGATTTAATGGCAAATAGCTGACATTGATTTGTTGGTCATCTTGCAGAAAAGGCAGGTCTTTAACTAAAGAGTGGGCGCCAAATAATAAATTTTCATGAGAAATCATAACACCCTTAGGAAGGCCAACGGTACCAGACTTTAAAAAATCAAGAGAAAAAATTAAATGTTTGAGAGTTTAAATATTGAAACATCAAAGTTTTATAACTCACCGTAAACACTAAAAGAGCACACTCATTGGCCGCCACATTGCGCTCACGTAACAGCAACTCTTCAGAAAGAGAAGAACTGAACTGCATTTCAAATAAATTCTTCCAGCTGTAAAAGCCCGGCTCTTTATCAACAAAGTCTTCAAAAGGACCACTCAGTTGAACAATGGCAGTCAAATGTTTTAAACGTGATTTAACCTCTCGAACTTTGGACATTTGTTGAGCATCATCCACTAAACATACAGACGTCTCTGATGTCTCGAGTACATGATAAACAGCTTCTGCTGAATTACTGGTATAAATACCAGCTACCACTGCACCAATACGTAAAGCACCCAATTCCATATAAAACCATTCGGGACAATTAGATGACAAAATGGCAACGCTAGAACGAGGTTGAACACCCAGGTGCAGTAGCATTAAAGCAGCCTGTTCTACATTTCTTTCATATTCCCCATAAGTAACATATGTCCATTCGCTGCTACTAGCAGAGTTCCCGTGAGGAGTCTCATAAGCCAAAGCATTTAAATTTTTATATTTTTGGCAGCTGTCTTTGAAAAATTGGGGTACAGTTTTTATACTACGCTCGCCAGGCGTTTCTTGAGACTCCAGAAGTTTTACTGCTTCATGTAAAGAGCAGGAGTAGTAATTTTCAGCTTGCTTAAGAAAGGGATTAATTCCTTCTTCTAGCTCTATATTATCTACCATTGTTACAAATATTATTCTGTTATTTTTAACAATATTTTTTTCACACAACTAATTCAATATAGGTCTGGTTTGAAAATACCATAATGATCATAAAATCACATTAATTTAATTTGCATAGACAATTTGTTTCGAAAAAACAAATTTCTTATCTGTAAAGATTCGTCTTTGGTGCACAATCAAGTCGAACTTGTTGATTTGCATGAACAAAAGTAAACAAATACTCTGCAATAACCATAAATCATTCCAGCGAATGACTCTGCAATAAAGAAAGCGTATTACATTCAGTTGCTTACCACACTAGAAAACAACAAATTTTAGATTCAATGATCTGAACTAGAACTGAACTAGAACTGAACTAGAACTGAACTAGAACTGAACTAGAACTGAACTAGAACTGAACTAGAACTGAACTAGAACTGAACTAGAACTGAA
>NC_060950.1:65313351-65315912 GCF_022045245.1 Lucilia cuprina | reverse complement strand
TGTTCTAGTTCTGTTCTAGTTCTGTTCTAGTTCTGTTCTAGTTCTGTTCTAGTTCTGTTCTAGTTCTGTTTTAGTTCTGTTCTAGTTCTCTTCTAGTTCTGTTCTAGTACTGTTCTAGTTATGTTCAAGTTCTGTTCTAGTTCTGTTCTAGTTCTGTTCTAGTTTAGTCTATTTTAAAGAAACACGGGTTGCAAAATTATGGATTTATTTATAGCGCTATTAACCTGAACATTTTGCTGGTGGTTTTTTCGGCACATCACAAAATATTTAAGATTTTCAGAATATAAAAACAATTCTCAGATAACTTATGGCCCCATAGTATGCACATGCACAAGAGCTATTAAGTTGAAATTAAAAAAAATACAATTTCATCATATATAACACCTATTTTTTCAGTCTGGCACCGTGGGCATGCCTAAAGGTGTAATGATCTCTCATGATGGCGTTCTATTCTGTTGTCATGCTATGGGCAAAATGATGACTTCCCTGGAGGAAGCAAAAGAAACGGTGGTCACTTATTTACCCCTAAACCATATAGCCGCTCAATTATTTGATATATTTATGGCATTGGAATATGGCGGCCTTATCTACTTTGCCGATCGAAATGCTCTCAAGGGTTCTTTAATTAAAACCTACTCCAAAGCCAAGGTAAGCATGATGTTCGGCGTACCGCGTGTATTTGAAAAGATGCAAGAGAGACTGGAATATGTAGAAGCAAATTCGTCGACTTTAACGAAAGTTGTAATGAATACTGCGCGCAGTATGATGGAAAGCTATCATTTGGCTAAAATGGAAAATAAATCTACATCGGGTATAAAATATTGGTTAGCCGCAAAAGTTGTACATAAAATCAAAGTAGCTTTGGGCTTGGAAATGGCAAAGGGTTGTTTCATAGGAGGAGCTCCAGTAACTGAAGAATTAAAGAAATTTTTCTTGGGTTTGGATATGCCCCTGATAGATGTATATGGTATGTCAGAGACCAGTGGTGCGGTAGTGTACAATTTTGATCGACCCAATTTGCAAACTAGTGGTAAAGCTATGGAGGGTGTAGAACTTAAGATTGATAATCCCAATGAGCAGGGAGAAGGCGAGGTAAGATATTTGGCGATCTTAAGGAGAGTAGTAATAATTTGCTCTTTTGAATTTTATTTAGATTTTAATGCGTGGACGCAGCAACTTTATGGGCTACTTAAAAGAACCCGAAAAAACTGCTGAAACTTTGACCGAAGATGGTTGGATTAAAAGCGGTGATTTGGGTTATATGGATGAGCAGGGCAATCTCTATGTAAGTGGACGTATTAAGGAACTAATTATTACAGCTGGTGGGGAAAATATACCACCAGCTCATATAGAAGCTGTGATCAAGAAAGAATTGCCCTCTGTCAGTAATGTTGTGGTGATAGGAGATCATAAAAAATATTTAACGGCTTTGTTGACATTTAAGGTGGGTTTGTGATAATAAAGGAAAATAAAGAGTTTGAATTACAATCTATCTTTAATTTCAGGTGGATATTAATCCCGATACTGGTTATCCCTTGGATACTCTCAGACCAGATGCCTTACAATGGTTGCAATCATTAAATCTCAACTATACCCGTCTTTCCGAAATGCTCAATATTAAATTGCCAGAAGATCTACAAAACTTTGATGCCAATAAGGTAGAGATCAACTGTGATCCCAAGGTTTGGCAAGCTTTGGAGGCAGGCATTAAACGTTATAATGAACAGGCCATTTCAAATGCTCAAAAAGTTCAGTATTTCACTATATTGCCTCATGATTTCTCCATACCCACCGGTGAAGTGGGTAAGTACCATCTAGGCTTAATCGAAATTTCGTTTTTATTAATTTTGTTTTTATTGTATTCTAGGTCCAACTCTGAAGATAAGAAGAAATATTGTCCATAAGAAATATGCCGAGATTATAGAGAAAATGTATACTAAGTAATGATTTTACTATTGTTAAATATTTTAGTAGTTGTAAAATAAAAATGAATTCAGTTTCAAATAAATTATTTAGAAAAATTGTATAGAAATCAACTTTAAGTCCAATAATTATTTGAGTTTGAAATGCTTAGTTTAAGGTTTGTTGACCAAACGACAAATTGCGCCTCGACTCACTCGACAGCACCAATAGATCGGTTCGAATTAGTCTACCATTCATCGATTGAAACATTTTACCGTACTGTTGGCTTATAATAATCGAGCTCTATGTTTTGAAAGTAATACTTATGACCAAAGATTGCAATTTTATTGCGGTTTTTATCATTTACTTTAAACAAACAAATTTTTAATTTCGGTGAATGAACTTTTGCTAAACTTTGATTTGTTTAATTAAACAATTAATTAAAAAAAAAATACAATTATTGATTACACTGTGAAACAAACTTTGCTTGGATATTAAAGAACAGTCATCATATAGTCATTTTGATAGCGTCTAGAAATTGAACGTTTTTATAATGATTTCTTAGTTCCGGAAGAGAACAAGATATTTGATATCAATTCAAATAATGAAAACGCTTAGATAACTTCTGGCCCCACATGATGTCTATGCTTATGTGATAA
>NC_060950.1:65311351-65313251 GCF_022045245.1 Lucilia cuprina | reverse complement strand
TCTAGTCTACTGTGAAGTCTATAGCCTAGTTTATAGTCTCATATTCAGCATTCACATTTAAAATTTTCGTATTAAAAGAATGTTTTCTTAAAATGTTTACAAAATAAATAAAACCAAAAGTAGAAATATGAAAGCTTCAGCTTTATTATTGTCAATATATGTATTTGTGAGCGGAAGCTTTTTTGTTTGTTCCTTATTTTATAGGTTAAACTGTGTTGATAGTCAAAATTGCACCAATTTCATTTTGAGTTTTTTTTTGTTTGCGTCGATACTCTGGCTAAGTATTCGTTGGTTAGAGTTGACTTCATTTATTGATTGCACTCCAAAAATATATGTATACACTTAAGTCCATGTGTACGTTTGTGTGTGGATGTTTATCTGTATATAAATTTCAAATAGACCAAAATATGAACACGAACATAAAAACAGAGATCGGCATACACACATGCACTCACAAACTCTATTTGGCTTGATGCATTATGATACATTGTCGCAGTTTGGTTTTATGGTTTGTTGGATTTTATATCTACCATTTATATCATATGTAAACACATACATACATATGTGTATGTATTTTTTTGGGATGTTACCATTTTTTTTTTCAAACTCAATGACCACATAAGAGTAGTCAAAATTTCATTTTCCTATGGTTTTTAGAGATGTCATCGATGTGTGGTATTCTACACACTTAGATGCAAACCATTTTTACAAACATTCAAATGAAGTTACCCCCTGAAATTGAAAAAAAGTAAATATATTCAAAAAGGAATGTGTGCTGGTTATTACCCTTTGAGCAAAAATCAGCAAAAAAAAAAAAAAAAAAAACGAGAAAAAGAAAAATTATTTGAAATTGAAATCATAATGTTTGGGTCATACTGCTGCATACATGAATAATAATTTCACTTTAACACACAAAATTTAAACTGACCTTATAAGATATTCATTTTTTTTAGTTGACACAATGAAAAAGAGATTTTTTTTGTTAAAATCAATTTAATTGTACTTAATTGATGAAAAATTGTGAATAGATATTTTGACATAATGACAAGCTAAATACCATTCTGAAAGATAAAGTAAAATTGAACAAAATAAATGTGAGTAATATTCTCTTTAAGCTAATCTCTAAACAACTCAGGGGTTCTACAGGTATTTGCATCTTGTACAATCTGGGTCTGCGTGCTTCTCAGCATACATCTGGCGTTACTAAGTGAAATTCGCTATCAAAAAAGGTCTCCTGCAAGTGCATAGTTAAGACATTGATTTAAAGACTTCAGCAATCACAAGCTGACTCTTAGCTTTCAGAGAGAGCGATAGAGAATATGTTTACTTCAACTATGTGTACTTGTCCTTATCAGTTTGGTGTTAATTATGTTGGAGTGTTAAGAGAAAACAGATAAGAATTAAAAAAGAAACTATAAAACAATTTCGTGAGATTTTAAATAAGTATTTGCAGTTTAATTATTTTTAGTTTTTTTTTGTACAAAATATATTTTTAATAGAAAACAAAAAAACTCAGCCTAAATCCAGAGATAACATGCAGCGTACTTTAAGAAGACTGTGTCATAAATGAATTGACACTTTATTTTTCTTTTAAAGTGGTGAATTTAAGACACTTACTAGCCTATAAGTCAAAGATTAAACTAAAAATTAAATAATAATAAACAGATAATAACTAAGAATGCGTAGCATATTTGACAATATCGAATATTTCATACCCTACACTTCAAGATTTTAAGATTATCCTGAATATTTAACAGGGGAATCTATGTAATCAATAGCCAAGCCAAAAGCCAAGTCTAGTCATAGTCTAGTCATAGTCTAGTCATAGTCTAGTCATAGTCTAGTCATAGTCTAGTCATAGTCTAGTCATAGTCTAGTCATAGTCTAGTCATAGTCTAGT
>NC_060950.1:65309412-65311251 GCF_022045245.1 Lucilia cuprina | reverse complement strand
GTCGAAGTTCTATAAATGTTTAACTTCCCGGATTACTACGACTAAGTTATCATAGCACTTTAAATTTGAATTCAATTGCTGGTGTAAGACTACAAAATTCTATATAATTTATCCAGCTTTACTAAACCAGTAAACCACATTATAACTGACATTTTAACATTTTCACTACAATATATAAATTAAATTTTCAAAATAATCTTCTGGTTTTAAATATTCATATAGTCATTACATATTGTTATTACGAACTCATCTAAAAGAAAAGCTCATGTCCAAACTTATGTATGTATGTAGTGTATTGTATATTTATGCAAGCAATATGCAACATTTTACATAAATCATTTTCTGTTTCCATACTTTAGTTTTTCTAATCTTTGTGACTTTTTGCTCTTGCATTTGTACAAAAATCTTTGATCATCTTAGAGAGATGCTATCACATCATATTTATTAATATTATTAGAGTTTGGCTAAATGCCAGACATAATTGTTGGCAATCTATGGACATTAAATCTTATTTTGCCACAGTACATTGTATATTATATTTGTTGCAAGTTGCAACAATGTAACTGTTGTTGTTACCGCAAATGATAAGTACACCTTCATGCATGTCGGTGGGTATAGTTGAGTATGAATAATTTGAAATATGGACACAACAGCATCATAGAGAATCATTTATACAAAAGACCAATAAGGAAACAGAATTGTAAGTAATATAATCTTATTTAGTCATATAGACACATACATATAAGCATATGTATGTATGTGACATTTGTATTGTCTGTGGAAACATTGGATGGTAGGAAAAGTTATAAAGTTATATTGACAAAACTCGTTTAAGTTGAATATTATTTTATACCATAACCCCCCTCCCTCATGATTCTAACTACTAACTTACGAAATGTCTCTTTACCTTACCCAATATGTATCTGTTTAAATTCATACACAACGACATATTACTTAATGCATGAATTGTATCTTATCTTTTGTAAATTGTCAAATTTCAATTATTCAATATTGTTTTACATTATTATTACCACTATTATTAATATTACTTCTTTTATTGTTGGCAAAAAACATTTAATTTAATTTCAATAAGTATTATATAGTATATATACAGTAAGTCTCTGAGAGCCCATTTAATATTATTATTACTAAAGAATTGTATGTATACATACATATATACACTTTTTGAAGCTAAACTTTTTAATCTTTAAATAAATAATTATAATATTAATAAATGCATTAAGTACTCTACAAAAACAAGGTACTAATTTGTTACGATAACTTTGAAAAGTTGAAAAAACTTTTTAAGTTGAAAGAAAAATATTGTTTTTTTTTAATACAAAGATATTATCCTCAGTAGTTCATAACTGTTCTAGAGTTCTGAAATGGTTTTTAAATTAATGAGTCATTGAACATTAAACGAAATTTTTACACACTATAAGATAAATTAGACTATAGTCTAGCATGTAGTAAAAAGACTCGTCTATAGTCTAGTATATAGTCAAGTCTAAAGTCAAGTCTATGGTCTAGCTCTTAGTCTAATCTACAGTCTATTCTATAGTTTATTCTATAGTCTAGTTTACAGTCTAGTCTATAGACTAGTCTGCAGTCCAGTCTATAGTTCAGTCTAAAGTCCAGTCTAAAGTCTAGTCTATAGTACAGTCTATAGTCCAGTCTTAAGTCCAGTCTAAAGTGTAGTCTATAGTCTAGTCTAAAGTCTGGTCTATAGTTTAGTCTATAGTCTAGTCTGTAGTCTAGTCTATAGTCTAGTCTATAGTCTAGTCTATAGTCTAGTCTATAGCCTAGTCTATAGTCTAGTCTATAGTCTAGTCTATAGTC
>NC_060950.1:65308088-65309312 GCF_022045245.1 Lucilia cuprina | reverse complement strand
AATCGACTCCGCTATCTATAAGGATCCAGAATATATATACTTTATCGGAAAATTATATTATAGAAATTACAAACGGAATGACAAACTTATATATACCCTTCTCACGAAGGTGAAGGGTATAATAAACGATATTGTTTTAAAACAATTTATTTGGTTTCCTAGTTAAATTGTAATCGTATTACATTGACGGCTGCGCTGCATTTTATGTGCGAACTATATGTTACTTGTTTTATGTAATTTTTTTTTCATTTACGAAAAATTTAGGTCAATTCTCTATCTAACACTTCTCTATATCAAACAAATTTTTTTTGATGAAAGCAGCAATTCAACAACATTTTTAGAAAAAAAAAACTTACATACACAAGTATAGAAACACTAAAAGAAATAAAGTTGATGAAATTATATTGAAGTATTATTTTCGGTTAAAACTAAAAGAAGAGTTTTGTTATTGAGAATTTTCTTTTCTGCATGACTAAATTTTTGTTAATACTTTCTGCGTGAATTTTATTTTAACGAATTTTTCTCTCTGTATTTCGGCATACAAATATCTATGTATGTATATGTTTCTTGGGTCTATTATACAACTTCATTACTAACCATTTCATTGTGGATGTGTAAAAAAAATATATTGTCAAATATAGCTTGTGCCCGTAGGGATATTTCAGTGCGCGAACTGTCATTTATATTCGTTTTTGTTAAAAACATGGATGGATACATTATTACCATACGGCTAGATAGATGACTCGGTATTTGTATACTTTCATCTTTTTTTATGGGATTTTTTATTTGCCTATGAGTATCATTGTACAAATGTATATAAAACAGTTAAATGTTGACTATGTACAAATGCAGTATATAATTGCATATGTGTAACTAGAAATGTATTTACATACATACATATGTATATAACTATGGTACTATAGTTGTGTTTGTGGTAAATACTACTGCAGTAAAACAAATTTCGTTTCGTTGTTTCTTTTTTCTTGTATTTATTGGACAAACATTTTCCTAGCTACACATTTTTGTAGATTTTGGCCACTGTGGTGATAAATCTAAACGCAAGACAGACACTGTATTTGCATAAAATTTTCTCTTTTACACACTATTATTTCTATTTGTGTAATCTGCACTCTCTTGCCATCTCTCTATCATTTTGTTATTCATTAGAAATTTGTTTGTTTGCTGCATGCGGTTTTCTACTATCTAAAGTCAAACCATGTAAGG
>NC_060950.1:65305315-65307988 GCF_022045245.1 Lucilia cuprina | reverse complement strand
GCCTCAATAGGGCCTGTTGTGCGCTCCTCAACCAGTGCCACGGGTGGGAATCGAACCCACCACCTCCGGTCTACCAGACTAGAACACTAACCACTAACCTACCGGAGGTCTATAGTCTAGTCTATAGTCTAGTCTATAGTCTGGTGTATAATGTAGTCTATAGTCTGGTGTAAGTATAATGTAGTCTATAGTTCACTGTAGTTTAAAGTCAAGTCTACAATCTAGTCTAGTTTTTAGTCTCATACCCATAGTCAAGTTCATGGTCTAGCAACGCTTTGTTATTATAGCAAAATGTTTACTTATGTTAATTAAAAGTGTTGCTTCCATAGCAACTTTAGAAAAACGTTTTGTTGCTGTGGCAAACTTCGACAAATTTTTGCCAATTTTCGAAGATTGTTATCATATAAGAGTTATCTTTTTTTCATAACGTGTACTGCGGCAAACATTCAATCTAAAAGTTATAAATATTAAAAGATTATGAGGTACGGTTTGTGGCGGCTGTAGATTAGTTTGTTATCTCCTTACAAAAAAAAAAATAAAACCAAAAGCTGTGAATATAATTATTTTTATTAAACAATTCAACTGATAACAAAACAAAATGTTGTACATAAAATAAATGAAAATAATAAGCTATTTTGTACACTAAATAAAATATGATGTTGTGATAGGTTATGACTACACCACAGTGTTGGTGATGATGATAGTGATATAAAATACATAAAAATATAAGTTAGCAATATATGTATAATAAAACAAAATAATTGATTATAACAGACTTGGTTAAATAAATAGCACTGTTGGTTTATTGGAAAATGCTGTTTAGAGTTTTCTATTACTAATTACTTTATCCCGACTGTTGTCATTCTTATACATACTCAACTAGTTAAACATTGTTTTAGCCAAACTCAAACCAAACATTAAATAATTGCAGCTTAAAATATGTTGCGAGTGTGTTTTTACTAAAATTTTCTATGTAAGTGTTTACACTATATGTTTGCACTTAAGTATGTTATTAAATATTTTGTTTTGTGCAAAGTTTCTATGTTGCAACACCGTTCTATAACATGCCACATAGATTAAACATAAACTATGGCTATAATAACAAGTGTTTTTACCACACAACAATACTTTTGTTGGACACACAAGTCCAAACAACAAATTACAGAACAAATGTTTTACAATGCTGGTCAAATGTTAAATGATTTACAAAAGAATAAGTCAGTCACTTTTGCAGTAAAATGAATGAACAAAATCTATTGGATCAGTAAGCTATGTACAATTATAGAATATAAGTTGTGGCATGACTTTACATGACATCACTTTTGACCTGCACTGTATACAACACGTATTCATTCATAGTTCAAGTATAGCAGCTCTCTATTAGTCTCGTGCTTTTAAATGACTGAACGAATAAATGAATGACTGAGTTGTTAGCTGAAATGAAGGCATGAAGTGTATGAGGGGGAAATTCATATTTCAGGCATCATGTACGTTCAGAGTATTTGAAACTTATAATACTTTATAATAAGTATGAAATACAATAGCTGCGTATACATACATACATACTTATGTATGTACGTCTGCAAAGGATACACATACATTAATACATAAAACGAATAAAAAAGTAAACAATAAACAATATTAGAAACAACAAGTGCATAAAAACTACATACACACTAACTATTATACAGACACAGCAGAGATCGGCACTCCTAACGGTATAAGCCCGAAGAAAATCAAACACAATTCATGAATTACAAATGTTGCGTGAAACCACGATGAACAACTTATGAATTCATTACTACAGTTAGTTGTTCTATAGCATTTGACATTTAAAAACGATTTTGACTATGGAAACTCATTGTGTTGACCACTGATAACTATGTAACTTTTAAATCTACATGTATGTATGCATGTAGTACTCATATGTATGTCCATAATCGTTAATATATATGTATATGATTGTACAAAATATATGTATGCTTAAATGTTATTGTTTATAAAAGCTAACTAATAACAAAGCAACAAAAAATGTTAAATAAAAATATTATAAATATATTCGGTAAGGTCGAATTATAAATACCCAACAATAAAATTTGAACAAACATTTTAAATTTTATTTGTTTATATACTTCCAGAATCAATGACCTACAAGAAGATGATATCTTCGTAAAGATTTAATTTTTTGTAAAGTATGTAAATTTTAAGGAAAACTATAACTTTGAGTGAAAAAAATTAATTTTTTGTGAAAAATTAAAATTTTGGTAAGAATTTTAAATTTCAGAGAATTTTGGATTTTTAGAGAAAATTGGATTTTTAATTAAAAATTTAATTTTCATTAAAAATTCGATTTTAATAAAAAATAAGATTTTTAATGAAAAATAGATTTTTAGTGAAAAAATGGATTTTTAGTGAAAAGAATAATTTTTCGTGAAAAAATGGATTTTTGGTGAAAAAATGGATTTTTGGTGAAAAAATGTATTTTTGGTGAAAAAATAGATTTTCAGTGAAAAAATAGATTTTTAGTGAAAAAATGTATTTTTAGTGAAAAAAGTATTTTTAGTAAAAAAATGGATTTTTGGTGAAACATTAATTTGTTTTCAGAACAAGAACTGAACTAGAACTGAACTAGAACTGAACTAGAACTGAACTAGAACTGAACTAGAACTGAAC
>NC_060950.1:65303559-65305215 GCF_022045245.1 Lucilia cuprina | reverse complement strand
TAGTCATAGTCTAGTCATAGTCTAGTCATAGTCTAGTCATAGTCTAGTCATAGTCTAGTCATAGTCTAGTCATAGTCTAGTCATAGCCTAGTCATTAGTCCAGTTAGTTGTCTAGTTAATAGTTTAGTTGGTACCTAGTTTGTAGTCTAGTCAATGCTCCTTTTAGTAGTCTAGGAGGTAGTCTAGTCAATAGCCAAGTGAATAGTCTAGCCTATACTATAATCAATAGCCTGGTCCATATTAGTCAACAGTCTATTTAATAGTTGGTAGTACAGTCAACAGTAGAGAGAATAGTTTATTAATTATATAAATAGTTGACTGTACTGTTTTGCAAGTCAATAGCACAAGTAGTGGTCTATTGCTCAGTCGATAACTATATATTCCTATAGTTTCGACAAATTTGTTGTGCAACTTTGAATACAACTTTTTCTGTGGTAGAGGATATAAATAGCAAAAGATTTAATTTAATTTAAAAATCTGCATATTTTCCCTCTAGAACGTGTAACTGAATTAATAAAATGTTGAAAGAGTAAAAGAAGAACTAAAGTAAATCCAGCAAAACAGCAACATTAAAAAAGCAAAAAAAGACAAAACGATCCAACAATAAGTTTACAATCAATTTCTGCAGCAAAAAAAATATGTTCCTTAAATATTATTTTTTAATTTTACTGATTTGTGTACTACGTAACATTGCTCCTGTCGCCAGCAATGCTTTGCGACCCGGTTCTGGTCTATCTTTATCGTTGCACAATTGCAACAAAGATAAGTTGTTTCAATTTCCGGATTTCAATGCCATCACAGACTTAAATGTTCATCATTGCTATATACCCACCTTGGAGAATGCATTTTTCATACGCTTCACTGCCCTTACCAATTTGGAAATCACCGACAGTCAACTGTCGTTTTTGGAAGATTATGCTTTTCATGGTTTAAAACATTTGCGTTCATTATCGTTGGCTCATAATAATTTAACTCATGTTAAATCATGGTCGAACGAACAAATGTCCTCTTTAATAAGTTTGGATTTGAAACGCAACGCCATAAGGGAACTTACATTAAAGAGTTTCTCGCGTTATCCCAATTTACAGCGTTTAAATCTGTTGGGTAATCTTTTGGAAGACATCGATGATGGTATATTTCGTTGGATGCCACATTTAAAATATTTAAATTTGGGTAGAAATCGTTTAATTGCTTTAGAGAATCGTAACTTTCATGGCATGCATCGTCTGTCGTATTTGGCTTTGCATTTTAATGCCATCGAAGATATTGAGGATGAATCGTTTGGCACAAACTCTCACTTGAGGACATTACGTTTGGAGGGGAATAAATTAACGAATTTGGATTTTTTGAAAGTTAAAAGTTTAACGCGTTTGCAGCATTTGAATTTGTCATTCAATGAGTTGGCAACACTGGATGACATGACCTTTTCAAAGGATTTTGAAATTGTTGATTTGGATTTGTCCTATAACCGTTTAATGGAAATACAAGAGGATGTTTTCCTGGGCTTGGAAGCTTTGGTGGTGAGTTTACAAGAAAATTTTTCTAAAGAAAATTTCATCCAAGAAAATTTCATCGAACTATCTTTATCTAAAATAAGATCGTTATATGAAATAAATCGATTTTTTCGATTTTTCTAAAGAAAATTTAATAAACGAT
>NC_060950.1:65302404-65303459 GCF_022045245.1 Lucilia cuprina | reverse complement strand
AGTCTATAGTCTAGTCTATAGTCTAGTCTATAGTCTAGTCTATAGTCTAGTCTATAGTCTAGTCTATAGTCTAGTCTACACTCTAGTCTATAGTCTAGTCTATAATCTAGTCCATAGTCTGGTTTATAGTCTAGTCTGTAGTCTGGTTTATAGTCTAGTTTATAGTCTAGTCTATAGTATAGTCTATAGTCTAGTTTATAGTCTAGTCTATAGTCTAGTCTATAGTCTAGTCTATAGTCCAGTGTAGGGTATAGTATATAGTCAAGTCAGTAGTCTAAAGTTTTGTCTTTGGTATATAGATTAATATGTAGTATAGTCTATATTCTAGTCTATATTCTTGTCTATAGTCTAGTCTTTAGTCTGGTCTATAGGTTAGTCTATAGTCTAGTTTCAAGTTCATAATTGAGCATGATCCATAGTCTAGTCTATAGTCTATTCTATTTTCTAATCTCGTCTAGTCTTGAATCTATAAATAGCATCTAGCTTATTTTAATTTTTTCTCGAAATTCCTTCTGACGTGACACCAACTGCATCCCCTTTATATTATTTACTAAGGTAGTTTTTTTTCATCTTATCATTTTACAACTATTAGTTTTAATCTTATTTTTAATCATTTTCTATCTATTTTCTTCTCCTAGATATTTCGAATCTCTTTATGTAGACATGTATTTTCTTATTTTTATATTTTATCTACTGAAAATAATCTATCATTTCTTTGTTTATATTTATTTAAGTTATTAGCAAGCCATTTTTATATTTAACAAAAGTTTTTTTATTTTGCATAATTTACAACAAGTGTTAATTGATATAAACACTTTTTAAATAGAGATTTATCTCGCATAAAAAATGTTAAATGAATTAAATAAAAATAAAACTAATTTTTCAAAATGATAAACAATTTTGCCACAGTTTCAATTAAACGGTCGTGGAGTTAAAATCGTATGGAATATTACGACGTGAATATAAAGAAAAAAGTGGAAAATTAAAGAAATTTGCAAAAAAAAAACGATAAAAAGAAGTTTAACAAAGAATAAAATATTGAAAACAATTGAAAA
>NC_060950.1:65300941-65302304 GCF_022045245.1 Lucilia cuprina | reverse complement strand
CTAGAACTGAACTAGAACTGAACTAGAACTGAAATAGAACTGAACTAGAACTGAACTAGAACTGAACTAGAACTGAAATAGAACTGAACTAGAACTGATCTAAAACTGAACTAGCACTGTGTGGTGTGTCATGTTACCAACCCAATCTTTAACGCAACATATTCCTCCAGTATCCCGACATGTGGGTATAAAAAATGTAAATGTAGAAATTTCTATGTGATTGCCTGAATATCTTCATGTGGGTTTGTATGTGTATTTTATTTTTTATTTTTTTCAGTCAATATGACTAACATTTCAACTAAAAAACAAAAATGTTGTTAGAATTTCTGTCTGCCTGTTATTATTGCAAAATCTATATGTATATAGAAATGTGTATTTTCTCTCTTCTTTTGTTTAGAGTAACAAAAAAACAACAACAATTTGATTTTGTTTATTATTATTACTCTATATATGTATATTTGTTTATTCATAAAGTTTTTCCTTTCCTCAGCCTCTAAAATTTACAACAATTGTTAAAATTCAATTATTAAAACTAATACGAATAATAATTGAAGTTTTGATGGGCGAGGATTTTATTATAACAACCAACAACTACTGCTCAAGTATTTATTAGAATTTTGTTTATTGAGTTAGTCTGGATAAGGGGTTGTACCATTTGAAAGAGCAGGGTGTTGGGACCACAAACAAATAGGCTATAAAATACAAAGGATGTGGGTACTTTAAGGCATAAATTTTATTTTAACAATAATTTAGTCTCCTAGTGGATTGATTTACAAACCAACAATTATTGCCAGCTTGGGTATTGTTTGTTATTTATTGAGGCTTAAATTAATTTGTTAAACTCATCATCATCATCGAAATCATTCATTCACTCACATCACTAGTGCTCCTTGCTGCAAGCTTTTAAAACTTTAAATTTATTTTCAGTTAGTTTTTGTTTATTTTTTTATAATAAAATATTTTATATTTAAATAAATTGGTTTATATGTGTATAGAAAAATTTTGTTTTGTAAAATACATTTCCTACAGAACACAACTTTGGTGTTCATCTTTCAGTTCTGTTCTACTGTTAGTAATTGTTTAAAATATTTTATTGTTTAAAAACTTTTATAGAAAAGAATTTTTTAAATAAAATATTTAATATAAATAAATTTATTTAATTTATTATAAATATTTTTTGGTAAAAAAATGAAAATTATGTTTTAGTAAAAACAATAATTTTAATAAAAACTTAAACAAAATATTTATGAATGTAAATGAAAATTTTACGAATGACAAAGTGACGGTTTGGAAAAACGATAAAAACAACATTTAAAGGAATCACAGTAAATAAAGCTGCTGCAAAAAGGATACTAAGAGTCTA
>NC_060950.1:65298914-65300841 GCF_022045245.1 Lucilia cuprina | reverse complement strand
GTTCTAGTTCTGTTCTAGTTCTGTTCTAGTTCTGTTCTAGTTCTGTTCTAGTTCTGTTCTAGTTCTGTTCTAGTTCTGTTCTAGTTCAGTTTTAGTTCTGTTTTAGTTCTGTTCTACTACTTTAGATATCCACTGTACACATTTCAATTTAATGTTAAACAGTCATTATGTAATTCATATTTATTTTATAAAATGCAATTTTTCCCATTGATATTTTCAGGGTCTTGATTATATATTTTTTTCTTTTAATTTATATATATATATATATATTTCCTAAGATATTGTTTGCCAAGTCCTTATCTTAACTAATCTATAATATTTTGGATTATGAAGTCATTGGCGATTGTTACCGTTCAGAATTTATGATTATTTTAAAACAATAATCACATAAATTTAGTGCAAACAGCAACAATTGAAAGTGTAACAGATTACATAGACATATTTATTATTGGGTAATATTAGGGGGAAATCCTTAAGATTAGGGGACAGGTGGATTTTGAAATTAATATTTGCAAAAAATTTCATCAGATTTTAAGAAATTTATAAATTATTTTAATTGCTCTTTTTTTTAATTCAATAAAAAAAATCTATATAAGACCACACCGGGTAAACAAAATATTAAATGTGCTGACAAGAGGATGTCACACACTTATAACAAGGTTATGGGCATATTTCAAGGTCTTATCAGTGAATAAAACAAAGAAATTTGTGCAAAAACTAAGGCTTATCTTTAGAGTCATTATATTGTTTCTTACGTATGATTTCAAATATTTTCGAATATTTATTTTGCACAGAGAAACAACAGCTTTTTTATAGGCATTTAATTGAAATAGTATTATTTTATATTCGAAAATATTTTATTACCTTGATAAGTTCTATTTCTGAAATTTAATTCATTAAACATTTGCCCCCTGCTATTCCTGAAGAAAATATATATTTTTGTTAAAACGATTTAGATAAAACGATAAGATTGTTAGTTTTTATTAACTGTATTAAGGAAATAAATAATTATGTTAGTTTTTGAAAAATTTTGAATTTTTCTCTGACAACCTAAATTTAACTGTGGTCTTCCGATCTCTTGATAATAGACAAGTGCCATAGTACAAAGTTTGATTTCATCACTTTTCCCACCAAACTTTTAAATCCATTAAGTTTCTTTTGCCACTAACATGGCTTCCTATCTCTCAAACTTGTTGCCAGTATGTATGTGCACTAAATTTTCTCTATCAACCACTTGATTTTCTATAATATTTTAGTGATTTATTATAAGTTATTCAAAACCTTTATTTGCCACTAATATTTATCAGATTAGAAGCCTCTTCATAAAGCAAAAAAAAAAGCAAAATTATTGACGTATTATGATTATTTTTGCTATTATTATTTATAGAGATTTTTTTACTTATATTTAATAATCAATAATTTTAATTAATATATATTAAGGAAATATTTTCTACACATGAAATCATATTGAAATATAATAAAATTGTATAAAAGTATACGAAGTAATAGTCATCAAAGACCTTTCGAACAGTTTCAGTATTTAAAGTTTAATTACAGTTCACAACCCCTAAAAGATTTACTAAAAGTTAAACAAACTTTTGAAAAAAGCTCCAGAGAATTTAAGGAGGTTATGCGCAGTAGTCATTGTATACAGGGTGCTGATATTAAAGTTAAAATTTAAGCTTAAACAGAACAGAATTTGAACAGAACTAGAACAGAACTAGAACAGAACTAGAACAGAAGTAGAACAGAACTAAACAGAACTAGAACAGAACTAGAACAGAACTAAACAGAACTAGAACAGAACTAGAACGGAACTAGAACAAGAACAGAATTAGAACAGAACTAGAACAGAACTAGAACAGAACTAGAACAGAACTAGAACAGAACTAGAACAGAACTAGAACAGAACTAGAACAGAACTAGA
>NC_060950.1:65297506-65298814 GCF_022045245.1 Lucilia cuprina | reverse complement strand
GTTCAGTTCTAGTTCCAGTTCAGTTCTAGTCCCAGTTCAGTTCTAGTTCCAGTTCAGTTCTATTTCAGTTCTAGTTCCAGTTCAGTTCTAGTTCAATTTAACTTCGGTTCTAGTTCTGTTAAATAAATGCTCAATGTTTTCAATATATTTTCTTTATATTTTAAATACAAATAAAATTTCAACAATATTTTATCTATACATTTAATATTAAATAATAACAATTTTCAATAAACTAAAACTTATAATTAAGTAAATCAATTAATAGCAAAAAAAAAATAAATTTAAATTAAGTGAAAAAAAAAACTAAAACTATTTACATGTCTTCATGGCTAAGGAATCATCATTATCGTAATTAAGATAAAATCAGTTTAAGTAGTTAAATAACTCTCACACTAAAAAATTATTGTCTCTGTTTCAAATTCAATGTTTTAGCTGCAAGTTTAACAACTCAATAGATAACAATATAAAATATAAGAAACAACTAAATTCAGTAAATAATATTTAACAAATATTGTTGGTCCAACTAAGTAAAATTTCATAATTTATGCGGAATTTTAATTATGACCTCAGGCACTAACAACTGAATTTTTTAAATATTTAGTTTTTCATTACATTGTTTAAGGAAAATATTTTTAGAATAAAATATTTTCATAGTTTTTAATTAATTAAGAATTTAAGCATACATTTTTTCCACAATATCAGCATATTGCTTATTGACCACATTACGTTTCACCTTCAAAGTGGGACCCAATTCACCGGTAGGTATGGAGAAATCATGTGGCAAGATAGTGAATTTTTGCACTTTTTGGGCATTGGAAATGGAATGTTTGTTGGCACGTTTAATGGCATCCTCAATGGCTTTGTATACCTTGGGACAGGGACCAGCATTCAAAACCTCTGTTAAGGTTTTGTGATTAACACCTAAAGATTTCATCAAAACCAAAGACTCGTGACTGAGTTCATCCAAAGGAGCGCCAGTGTCTTTGTCCATTTCAGTCTAAAAATAAGAAATAGTTTGTTATGAAAATATTTTAAATCAGTAGTGTATTAATATATTTACCTTAAGGGATATCAACACGGTCAAATATTTACGTTGCTCACCGATAAGGAAAGCATTGGAAATGGCATCGCATTCCTTTTTGATCAAATTTTCAATGTGTACTGGTGGAATATTTTCACCACCAGCTGTAATAATAATTTCCTTAGATCTGCCTGTTATGTAAACATAACCCTTGTCATCGACATAACCAACATCACCGGAATGTAACCAGCATTCATCATCCAAAGCCTCTTCGGTTTTTTCTTTGT
>NC_060950.1:65294733-65297406 GCF_022045245.1 Lucilia cuprina | reverse complement strand
GAACTAGAACAGAACTAGAACAGAACTAGAACAGAACTAGAACAGAACTAGAACAGAACTAGAACAGAACTAGAACAGAACTAAAACAGAAATAGAACAGAACTAGAATAGAACTAGAACTAGAACTAGAACAGTACTAGAACAGAACTTGAACAGAATATTTAACTTAAAACAAATATTTCACAAATTTTTTGCAATTACCACAAATTAAAAACATTTTCTTACCAATGATAATATAGTAAAAAAAATATTGATTCACATTTCAAAATTAAACTGTCACCAATAGTCATTGTTTTTAAAATAAAGAAAAATATATAGTTCTGCTTAATTTAGCTTCAACCGCACAAACACTGCTTACGATACTATTTTTTGAAAAACACATTTATCTTACTTTTTCAAAAGCTTGGAATGTGAAATTGTAATAAATCTATTGCTACATTATTATTTATAGGCAACAAAAATAATAACAAATTAATTTAAATTGAATTCATTGTTATTCACCGAATCAGGGGTTATATAAGTGCTTAGTTTTAGCTTCTCTGGGAGTGATATTAAATAACTTGTCTGAATATTATAAATATGTTTTAGGAATAACTGAAATTTCGTTTTGACCTTTGACTTGAAGTATGATTATTATTATATTTAAATAAAATAAAAAAATTAATACTACTGTAGACATTGGAATGCAATGAATTATACTTACTATCACAACTTAATCTAAAATTTTTTTGTTTAATATCCTGATTAAATATCTTTTTATAAATGCAATTCTGTTCATTCAGAGATTTAACATCGAGACCTTTTGCACTTTCTCTGGATTCTTTCTTTTTTTTTATTAATATTTTTTCACTTTTTTTAATTATTTTCAACTTTTGCTAGTGTCGTTAATTTAAATTGGACTGAGATAGCCAATGTTCATGTAATAACATTTATATCAGAAAATCAGATTCTTAACTAAGATATCTGACGTTTTTTCACTGACCACATATAAAATTACCGCATATTTCCAATTACATGTATATTCATACAAGGGTGTTCAATTTCTTGGTTTTTAGTTATAATCAATTGATTCGATAATTAATTAGTAAAGGATGATAATCGAATATTTTAGAAATATTCAGTTAAGGTTTCTGGTCGAAAACATAAAATCAATTGGAATTAAATTAATTCGGTACATTATCACAATGATCATCTAAACTTCTGTAGTTCAGTTCTAGATCAGCTATAGTTCAGTTCTAGTTCAGTTTTAGTTCAGTTCTAGTTCAGTTCTAGTTCAGTTCTAGTTCAGTTCTAGTTCAGTTCTAGTTCAGTTCTAGTTCAGTTCTAGTTCAGTTCTAGTTCAGTTCTAGTTCAGTTCTAGTTCAGTTCTACAACACTAAATTATACAATCTTTGTTCTTTATGCTAAGCAAGTTGATGTGCAACAGTTTTCACTTTATATATTCCCCTCTACGAAATATCTAATAGAAATTTTTATTCACGCAATGAAAACAATTTCAATTAATCTTATACATGCAAAAACATGTTGTAACTACCTTAAATATATTTCTAACCAAAATCTTTACAACTAAAACAAGCACGAAAGTATAGTTTTTTTGGGAAACGTAACCATAATAGATGTTCAAATGTATGTACCTATATAAAATATTCCTGTGCACAAAATTTTTCCAGGGAAGAAATGTTATTTTATGCAAAAAACGTTTGTATAGAAGAATAAAAAGGAGCTCTGTATTAGAATAGCGGAGAGAATGCATCCAACACAGTTGTGTATGACATGTAATGACTCCTAGTAGTTCAGTCTCACCTTTGGTCTGTGGCATAGTCAGGTGTAGTTGGCAATGTTTTTTTTTGCTGTTTTTAAGTAGATCTAACCATTATTAGCACATGGTGGATGATAATGTTCTGGTTGTGGTAGGGATGTCTTTACATTTAGCAAACTAGTTGTAAAAATGCATAAACTGCTTACAAACTTTTGTGTAAAATAAAAAAAAATTATGTATATTTTTGCTGTTACTTGCCATTCAAAACCATGGACATTTTAACAAAATGCAAAAAAAAAAAAAAAGAAAAAGAAGATTTACATTATGGTTTGTAAAACATCTGGGTAAATACAAAAGTCTTAAGATGCTAAGTTGGACAAGATAATTAATTGTTGTTTTGCAAAAATAGTGTAAAAGGTTGAATATTTAGTAGAGGGCTTTGGTTTATCCTAATTTTATAGTTATTTTAATATCTTAATTTTAAATTTGTATAATTTTTATCTTTCAGCAAAAATGGTGGATTCCGCTACAAACTTGCCAAAAATTTGATTATGTCTAAGGTTAAACAAGCTTTGGGTTTGGATCGTGTCATTACTTTGGTTAGTGCTGCTGCCCCTATGTCTCCCGACACTAAGAAATACTTCTTAAGTTTAGATTTGAAGATCTTGGATGCCTTTGGTATGTCTGAAACAGCCGGTTGTCATTCCTTGTGTTTGCCTGATACCATGCAATTGACTTCGATTGGTAAGACTTTGGGTGGTTGTGAGACTAAGATTATTAACAAAGATGAAAACGGTCATGGCGAGGTGAGTTATAAATTGTTTTTAAGTTCTGGTTCAAGTGCAAATTCTATTTAGTTCAGTTCGAGTTCAGTTTTAGTTCAGTTCTGGTTCAGTTCTAGTTCAGTTCTAGAT
>NC_060950.1:65285253-65294633 GCF_022045245.1 Lucilia cuprina | reverse complement strand
AGAACTGAACTAGAACTGAACTAGAACTGAACTAGAACTGAACTAGAACTGAACTAGAACTGAACTACAACTGAACTAGAACTGAACTAGAACTGAACTAGAACTATACTAGATCTATACTAGAACTGAACTAGATCTGAACTAGAACAGAAATAGATCTAAACGAGAACTGGACTAGAACTAAACTTTAATTGAACTTAAACTGAAGTAGAACCAAAATGAGCTATAGCAGATTATACGTTTTTCATAGGAATTAATTGCTCTTTAACTAACTTAACTTATTTAATTGTTATTTAAATTAAGTTTCTTCCACTTAGCGGGTTATTGAACTTAATTTAAAACAAACGCTCTATCAGACCGTTGTTTTTCCTATTTGATTACCATAGCTGCCCTTACCATTAAACAAAAAAAAACTATTTAACTTTGATTAAGAAAATAACACTTCTATTAACCATAAATATTATTAACCTAAGCCTCTTATGGAAAAAAGAGTAATTAATAGCAAAAAAAAATAGTTAAACAAGTTTAATAAAAAATTTAACAAACCAAACAATTGTACTTTGATTTATTCGTTAAAAAAAATACTCACGCTACATAAAAATGGTCAGTTTGAAAAAAATATTAATAAAACTTTAAACTCTAGAAAAAAAATATGATAATTTTTTTATATTAAAAAAATTGATAAGAAATTAAAAAAAACATGTAAATAAATCATTGAAAAGATATAAATATTTTTAATTAGCATTTATCTATATATATATTTTTGATTATTACGAAGTTTCTGGAAAATCTTTGCTGCAGTTGGAACCAATTTTTGTTTAGGGAAAGTTTGTTATTTTAGTTTTAATTTATTGATAAGATTAACCAATTTAAACTTATCAATGATTACAGTTTATAATCCGTTTGTTACTGAGATTTGGAAAATTTATGAACTTGATATGATACGAATTAATTTAGTCAAGATAACTGCTGAGTCACTGAAATTTAAACTGATTGTTTTTGAAAAGAATTCATGATCTCTAGAGAAAGATTTAAAGTAATATAAATATGTTAAGCTCTTAGAAACAACAGCTGATCCACAACATAACTGAAATTGATCTTCATTAATGGTAATCCAAACTGTCAAAAACACAACTCTAACTTTTTCCACCGTTTCCTATTCTCTACTTCATTCCACTTCTCTTTTACGGTATATTTCATATATACTTTCAAATTCTATTTATAACTCCCCAAGTGTTTGACATAGTAGCTAGTCACACTACTTTACCCGAGCACGTTGTCTAAGTTATTGTGAGTATTTATCCTCATCTTTCTTTTCTCCACATGGTTTGTTTCGATTTACGAATGAAACGATAAAAACAAAAATAATAATAAATATTCTCTCATACTCATAGTGCTAAAGGCATAACGCTCTATAAAAAAAAAACAAATCATTATCTATTTCATTTAGACACATTTGACTACAAATATTTGAACAAAACTGACAACTGTCTGAACACTTTAATATCTAGTGTTGGCAGCTAAAAGAGCGTAAATAACATACAAATCATACGACTCTAAAATACCAAGAAATAAAAATATATTATCATACTTTTTTCGGTCAATTTCGAAATAAAACTCAAGAAACAAACAAATAATCTAAATACACACAAACACTTAATATCATAATTAGAAGAGAACCCTACTTTAGGTACTTGCGTACTAGATTTTTTTTTTTTAATATTGAAAGAGAATTTTGCAGATATTGAAAAAAATGTTATTAAGAATGATCAGTTTAAATTTTCATTGATAAATCTGTAGGCAAACGAGAGTAGATAGAAAAATGTCTCTCAAAATTTGTAGGTCAAGAAACATGTGGATATGAAAATCCAATTAAAATTACATATTTCAAAAATATTGAAAAATATAGAACTGAACTAGAACGGTACTAAAACTAAACTTGTACTGACATAGAATTGAACTTGAGTTAAACAAAACAGAACTAGAACAGAACTAGAACAGAACTAGAACAGAACTAGAACAGAACTAGAACAGAACTAGAACAGAACTAGAACAGAACTAGAACAGAACTAGAACAGAACTAGAACAGAACTAGAATAGAACTAGAACAGAACTAGAACAGAACTAGAACAGAACTAGAACAGAACTAGAACAGAACTAGAACAGAACTAGAACAGAACTAGAACAGAACTAGAACAGAACTAGAACATAACTAGAACAGAACTAGAACAGAACTAGAACAGAACTAGAACAGAACTAGAACAGAACTAGAACAGAACTAGAACAGAACTAGAACAGAACTAGAACAGAACTAGAACAGAACTAGAACAGAACTAGAACAGAACTAGAACAGAACTAGAACAGAACTAGAACAGAACTAGAACAGAACTAGAACTAGAACAGAACTAGAACAGAACTAGAACAGAACTAGAACAGAACTAGAACAGAACTAGAACTAGAACAGAACTAGAACAGAACTAGAACAGAACTAGAACAGAACTAGAACAGAACTAGAACAGAACTAGAACAGAACTAGAACAGAACTAGAACAGAACTAGAACAGAACTAGAACAGAACTAGAACAGAACTAGAACAGAACTAGAACAGAACTAGAACAGAACTAGAACAGAACTAGAACAGAACAAGAACAAAACTAGAACAGAACTAGAACAGAACTAGAACAGAACTAGAACAGAACTAGAACAGAACTAGAACAGAACTAGAACAGAACTAGAACAGAACTAGAACAGAACTAGAACAGAACTAGAACAGAACTAGAACAGAACTAGAACAGAACTAGAACATAACTAGACCAGAACTAGACCAGAACTAGACCAGAACTAGAACAGAACTAGAACAGAACAGAACTAGAACAGAACTAGAACAGAACTAGAACAGAACTAGAACAGAACTAGAACAGAACTAGAACAGAACTAGAACAGAACTAGAACAGAACTAGAACAGAACTAGAACAGAACTAGAACAGAACTAGAACAGAACTAGAACAGAACTAGAACAGAACTAGAACAGAACTAGAACAGAACTAGAACAGAACTAGAACAGAACTAGAACAGAACTAGAACAGAACTAGAACAGAACTAGAACAGAACTAGAACAGAACTAGAACAGAACTAGAACAGAACTAGAACTAGAACAGAACTAGAACAGAACTAGAACAGAACTAGAACAGAACTAGAACAGAACTAGAACAGAACTAGAACAGAACTAGAACAGAACTAGAACAGAACTAGAACAGAACTAGAACAGAACTAGAACAGAACTAGAACAGAACTAGAACAGAACTAGAACAGAACTAGAACAGAACTAGAACAGAACTAGAACAGAACTAGAACAGAACTAGAACAGAACTAGAACAGAACAAGAACAAAACTAGAACAGAACTAGAACAGAACTAGAACAGAACTAGAACAGAACTAGAACAGAACTAGAACAGAACTAGAACAGAACTAGAACAGAACTAGAACAGAACTAGAACAGAACTAGAACAGAACTAGAACAGAACTAGAACATAACTAGACCAGAACTAGACCAGAACTAGACCAGAACTAGAACAGAACTAGAACAGAACTAGAACGGAACTAGAACAGAACTAGAACAGAACTAGAACAGAACTAGAACAGAACTAGAACAGAACTAGAACAGAACTAGAACAGAACTAGAACAGAACTAGAACAGAACTAGAACAGAACTAGAACAGAACTAGAACAGAACTAGAACAGAACTAGAACAGAACTAGAACAGAACTAGAACATAACTAGACCAGAACTAGACCAGAACTAGACCAGAACTAGAACAGAACTAGAACAGAACAGAACTAGAACAGAACTAGAACAGAACTAGAACAGAACTAGAAATAGAACAGAACTAGAACAGAACTGGAACAGAACTAGAACAGCACTAAAACCAAACTAGAACAGGACTTGAACAAAACTTGAACTGAACTAGATCAGAAAGTGTATGTAGTTAATTTTCGAGTCGTTGTATGGATTTAGCTATTTAACTGAATTTTATTATACTGCGTAATATAGTTTAAGTCATTCAGTACAAAGTTTTCCCCTTTTACTTGGTATGTTGTTTTTTGAAAACTTTAATCACTTAGTTTAATCTCTAGTAATGTTGTTTTGCAATTAATAAAAATTATAATTTTTTTAAATATAATTTTGTATACAAGTGTGTTTTAAAGATTATAAAGTTAGTGTAAAATATCGGCTGGAAAATTGCATAGTAGGTTATAACTCATGATGATGCTAAGAGGGTGATATTAAGATCCTTAACCCTAAAAGGGCAAAACAGATCGTATAGGTTCTCAGTGAAGAAAGGAATTTGCAAATTAAAGTCAAGTTTAGCAGATCTTTAAATACAAGAGATTTAAAAAAAAGTTGTAAATACTTTTTTTAAAATTAAACATCACATGGAAATTATACATTTATGATGAATTGATCTTTTCACTTGTTGCCTCAAAAACATTAAAAACAAAAACAATTCAAACATATTGCAAAAATTTCCAACCTGTTATATTTCTTAAACGTTTAACTAAACGATCACTAAAAAGCCAGTTAACCAAAACAACAACAACAATTTTTATGTTTAATCCACATTATTTTTCATACATTTATTATAAAACACTGTGCAAAGTTCATTGGTATCAACATTGTACCGGTGTAGATAAAACTTATAACTGACTGGGTAGGTATGTATGTATATATTTTTTCCAGTTAATTAAAAGTGCTTAAAATAAAAATTTTTGCATTAATTATTATTTCAGCAAAACACATTACATGATGAAAATCACAAAATATTTTTAAAATATTTAAGATTTTATTTAATTTTTTCAAGTTCATTGCACTATTTTTATGTATTTTCCAATTATTATTATTACCTTTTTTGTACGAAAGGAAAAATAAAACTTAAACAAAACACACACTTAAAATTTGAAGAACGGTTCTTCAAATCTTCTTTCCTTTAGAAATTTAAATAAAATAAATAAATAACAACGACCCGCGTTTTATTATTTTTTCTTCAAACTGAATAGTTTTTGTTGTAAACAAAACACAACTATACGATCGATCGATCGAACACGTTCAATACGCCTCAAAGCCAATGAAAAGACTGACACTTTAAACAGGTCAGTGGTTGAACAAAACTACTTCAACGAACGAGGATCGTGCTGTTGATAATTATGACAACAACAACAACAACAATATAACAACAGCAACAGAGTAACAAACGAAATATGTTTAAAATACGAATAAAATATTAATATTAACAAGAACAACAACACTACTACCACAAAATACATTAATAACAAAAATCGTAAGAGTATTTTTTACAGCTAGAATCATAAACAACAACTACCCTCGATAAGTACCTTTACAATGTTCTTGTTGTTCTTAAATCTGTGAGCGACTGAGTACAGCAAAACATAGAGGTAAAAATATGTGTACTATTTTACAGAGAATTTTGTCACTATGTGAGTGTTTTTGTCGGTCTCTCTGTTTGACTGGCTCCCTGTAGTTGGGTATAAAACAGAGATGGATAATTGTATTCAGTTCTTCTTCCATTATACATCAGATCTAGTTCAGTTATATTTCTTTTCTAGTTCAGCAATTATTCTGTTCTAGTATGTACTTTTATATTTTCAGTGAAAAATTGAAATTTGAAAAAAAAAATTAGAGTGATCACAGATTTTCATTCTTTTGACCCTAATTCCTATAGTTTGGCCAAGAAATGGACTTTTATATTTTCAACCAAAGGTAGAGTTCTGGCTCCTTTAGTTTAGCAAGAAAATCGACTTTTATGTTTTCATTCAAAACTCGAGTTTTAGTAGGAAATAAAAGTGATCACAGATTTTATATAGTTTTGGCCCTAGCTCCTCCGTTTTGCACAGAAAATGGACTTTTATGTTCTCATTCCCGAAATGAGTTTTGGTAGGAATTAAGAGTGATCACAGATTTTCATTGCCTTGGTACTAGCTCCTTTGGTTTGGCCAGAAAATGGACTTATATGTTTTCATTAAAAAATCGAGTTCAGTTCTAGTTAAGTTCTAGTTCAGTTCTAGTTCAGATCTAGTTCAGTTCTAGTTCAGTTCTAGTTCAGTTCTAGTTCAGTTCTAGTTCAGTTCTAGTTCAGTTTTAGTTCAGTTCTAGTTCAGTTCTAGTTCAGTTCTAGTTCAGTTCTAGTTCAGTTCTAGTTCAGTTCTAGTTCAGTTCTAGTTCAGTTCTAGTTCAGTTCTAGTTCAGTTCTAGTTCAGTTCTAGTTCAGTTCTAGTTCAGTTCTAGTTCAGTTCTAGTTCAGTTCTAGTTCAGTTCTAGTTCAGTTCTAGTTCAGTTCTAGTTCAGTTCTAGTTCAGTTCTAGTTCAGTTCTAGTTCAGTTCTAGTTCAGTTCTAGTTCAGTTCTAGTTCAGTTCTAGTTCAGTTCTAGTTCAGTTCTAGTTCAGTTCTAGTTCAGTTCTAGTTCAGTTCTAGTTCAGTTCTAGTTCAGTTCTAGTTCAGTTCTAGTTCAGTTCTAGTTCAGTTCTAGTTCAGTTCTAGTTCAGTTCTAGTTCAGTTCTAGTTCAGTTCTAGTTCAGTTCTAGTTCAGTTCTAGTTCAGTTCTAGTTCAGTTCTAGTTCAGTTCTAGTTCAGTTCTAGTTCAGTTCTAGTTCAGTTCTAGTTCAGTTCTAGTTCAGTTCTAGTTCAGTTCTAGTTCAGTTCTAGTTCAATTCTAGTTCTGTTCTAATTCAGTTCTAGTTCAGTTCTAGTTCAGTTCTAGTTCAGTTCTAGTTCAGTTCTAGTTCAGTTCTAGTTCAGTTCTAGTTCAGTTCTAGTTCAGTTCTAGTTCAGTTCTAGTTCAGTTCTAGTTCAGTTCTAGTTCAGTTCTAGTTCAGTTCTAGTTCAGTTCTAGTTCAGTTCTAGTTCAGTTCTAGTTCAGTTCTAGTTCAGTTCTAGTTCAGTTCTAGTTCAGTTCTAGTTCAGTTCTAGTTCAGTTCTAGTTCAGTTCTAGTTCAGTTCTAGTCAGTTCTAGTTCAGTTCTAGTTCAGTTCTAGTTCAGTTCTAGTTCAGTTCTAGTTCAGTTCTAGTTCAGTTCTAGTTCAGTTCTAGTTCAGTTCTAGTTCAGTTCTAGTTCAGTTCTAGTTCAGTTCTAGTTCAGTTCTAGTTCAGTTCTAGTTCAGTTCTAGTTCAGTTCTAGTTCAGTTCTAGTTCAGTTCTAGTTCAGTTCTAGTTCAGTTCTAGTTCAGTTCTAGTTCAGTTCTAGTTCAGTTCTAGTTCAGTTCTAGTTCAGTTCTAGTTCAGTTCTAGTTCAGTTCTAGTTCAGTTCTAGTTCAGTTCTAGTTCAGTTCTAGTTCAATTCTAGTTCTGTTCTAATTCAGTTCTAGTTCAGTTCTAGTTCAGTTCTAGTTCAGTTCTAGTTCAGTTCTAGTTCAGTTCTAGTTCAGTTCTAGTTCAGTTCTAGTTCAGTTCTAGTTCAGTTCTAGTTCAGTTCTAGTTCAGTTCTAGTTCAGTTCTAGTTCAGTTCTAGTTCCAGTTCAGTTCTAGTTCCAGTTCAGTTCTAGTTCAGTTCTAGTTCAGTTCTAGTTCAGTTCTAGTTCAGTTCTAGTTCAGTTCTAGTTCAGTTCTAGTTCAGTTCTAGTTTAGTTCTAGTTCTGTTCTAGTTCAGTTATAGTTCAGTTCTAGTTCAGTTCTAGTTCAGTTCTAGTTCAGTTCTAGTTCAGTTCTAGTTCAGTTCTAGTTCAGTTCTAGTTCAGTTCTAGTTCAGTTCTAGTTCAGTTCTAGTTCAGTTCTTTTCAGTTCTAGTTCAGTTCTAGTTCAGTTCTAGTTCAGTTCTAGTTCAGTTCTAGTTCAGTTCTAGTTCAGTTCTAGTTCAGTTCTAGTTCAGTTCTAGTTCAGTTCTAGTTCAGTTCTAGTTCAGTTCTAGTTCAGTTCTAGTTCAGTTCTAGTTCAGTTCTAGTTTAGTTCTAGTTCAGTTCTAGTTCAGTTCTAGTTCAGTTCTAGTTCAGTTCTAGTTCAGTTCTATTTCAGTTCTAGTTCAGTTCTAGTTCACTTCTAGTTCAGTTCTAGTTCAGTTCTAGTTCATTTCTAGCTCAGCTATTTTTAAATTTCAGTTCTGTTTGATTTTCAAAATCTTCTATTTCCCATCTCTGCAATGATATATTTTTACTTTTCCTTAAACCTTATCAAACCATACGTTTTTTATTTTCGGACTTTTTTATTATTTGTTTGAGTTTGTTTTTATTATTGTATTTTATATTTTAATAAAATTAAGAAACGCACACAAAATCGTATGATAACAGTTCATCTCTCTGTGTACTCAACTGTATTTAAAATATAAATTTTATAAAAAAAATTTAAAATGCATGTTTTTTTTTAATTGTTAATAGAAAATTCATTCAAATTTTGCTGGTGTAGTTTTATGGGTTTTAAAGTGGTACACAAGTACCCACTGATAACGCAGATGTCAGCCGGTACAAATGTCAGGGGGATCTCATCTGATTTGATTTTAATTGGAAGCACTTTTTGTTTTTGTTTATTTAGAACGCCTGGTCTAGACGATTTTGTAAGTGCAGTCAAATTATTGTATTTATTTATAATTATAGAAACAAAAACAAATTTGTTTGCATTAATTTAATTATAAAATCCAATTCTATAAGCGATGTCCCTTATAGAAGAAAATTCTAACGTTATTTCTTTTAAGAACAACCTATCAATTTTCCACTTTCACTCTTCCTCTGAAACTATCTCTCCTTTTTCTTGCTCTCTCGCCCACTAATTCAAATATCATTTATATTCATTCAAGTAGTTGGTATATAAAATTATTATCTAATGATAAAGTCCAGCATTAGATTATTAGTTTATATTACTTTCATTTGATTGTTAATGCCAATATACACGATTATTTAACTGATAAGACTTGGGGAGCTATTGTTCTAAAACGTTTATTTTCCACATATTTATTTATTTTTTATTAAACGGTCATAATTTTAGAAAATAACATTCAATAACAATAAAAAATTTAAAAATTATTTTATATTCCAACCGTTCGAAAAAGAACGATAAAAATCGGCATTTCTAACTTTGATCCTTAGAAGTGCACACGTTATTTTATTAGTAGGGAAAAATATAATAATTTTAATAAAATTTTAAATATTTTAAGGTAAATGCTTTTTTAAACGGTGGCCGGAAATGTATTTGGACTTTGATATCTTACCCTAAAATTATCTAAATTTTGTATTGGTTTATCATTAAATAAAATTGATAATAAAGCATTGTCAATGCTTTAATTAATATTTTAAATAAACCAAATCATGCTTTCGATAAAACATCATGACGTAAAACATTTAATTAAATTATAAAAAAGGAAAAACCTTTTGATTTAAGGTTTA
>NC_060950.1:65283082-65285153 GCF_022045245.1 Lucilia cuprina | reverse complement strand
ACTAGAACTGAACTAAAACTGAACTAGAACTGAACTAGAACTGAACTAGAACTGAACTAGAACTGAACTAGAACTGAACTAGATCTGAACTAGAACTGAACTAGAACTGAACTAGAACTGAACTCGATTTTTTAATGAAAACATATAAGTCCATTTTCTGGCCAAACCAAAGGAGCTAGTACCAAGGCAATGAAAATCTGTGATCACTCTTAATTCCTACCAAAACTCATTTCGGGAATGAGAACATAAAAGTCCATTTTCTGTGCAAAACGGAGGAGCTAGGGCCAAAACTATATAAAATCTGTGATCACTTTTATTTCCTACTAAAACTCGAGTTTTGAATGAAAACATAAAAGTCGATTTTCTTGCTAAACTAAAGGAGCCAGAACTCTACCTTTGGTTGAAAATATAAAAGTCCATTTCTTGGCCAAACTATAGGAATTAGGGTCAAAAGAATGAAAATCTGTGATCACTCTAATTTTTTTTTTCAAATTTCAATTTTTCACTGAAAATATAAAAGTACATACTAGAACAGAATAATTGCTGAACTAGAAAAGAAATATAACTGAACTAGATCTGATGTATAATGGAAGAAGAACTGAATACAATTATCCATCTCTGTTTTATACCCAACTACAGGGAGCCAGTCAAACAGAGAGACCGACAAAAACACTCACATAGTGACAAAATTCTCTGTAAAATAGTACACATATTTTTACCTCTATGTTTTGCTGTACTCAGTCGCTCACAGATTTAAGAACAACAAGAACATTGTAAAGGTACTTATCGAGGGTAGTTGTTGTTTATGATTCTAGCTGTAAAAAATACTCTTACGATTTTTGTTATTAATGTATTTTGTGGTAGTAGTGTTGTTGTTCTTGTTAATATTAATATTTTATTCGTATTTTAAACATATTTCGTTTGTTACTCTGTTGCTGTTGTTATATTGTTGTTGTTGTTGTTGTCATAATTATCAACAGCACGATCCTCGTTCGTTGAAGTAGTTTTGTTCAACCACTGACCTGTTTAAAGTGTCAGTCTTTTCATTGGCTTTGAGGCGTATTGAACGTGTTCGATCGATCGATCGTATAGTTGTGGTTTGTTTACAACAAAAACTATTCAGTTTGAAGAAAAAATAATAAAACGCGGGTCGTTGTTATTTATTTATTTTATTTAAATTTCTAAAGGAAAGAAGATTTGAAGAACCGTTCTTCAAATTTTAAGTGTGTGTTTGTTTAAGTTTTATTTTTCCTTTCGTACAAAAAAGGTAATAATAATAATTGGAAAATACATAAAAATAGTGCAATGAACTTGAAAAAATTAAATAAAATCTTAAATATTTTAAAAATAGTTTTGTGATTTTCATCATGTAATGTGTTTTGCTGAAATAATAATTAATGCAAAAATTTTTATTTTAAGCACTTTTAATTAACTGGAAAAAATATATACATACATACCTACCCAGTCAGTTATAAGTTTTATCTACACCGGTACAATGTTGATACCAATGAACTTTGCACAGTGTTTTATAATAAATGTATGAAAAATAATGTGGATTAAACATAAAAATTGTTGTTGTTGTTTTGGTTAACTGGCTTTTTAGTGATCGTTTAGTTAAACGTTTAAGAAATATAACAGGTTGGAAATTTTTGCAATATGTTTGAATTGTTTTTGTTTTTAATGTTTTTGAGGCAACAAGTGAAAAGATCAATTCATCATAAATGTATAATTTCCATGTGATGTTTAATTTTAAAAAAAGTATTTACAACTTTTTTTTAAATCTCTTGTATTTAAAGATCTGCTAAACTTGACTTTAATTTGCAAATTCCTTTCTTCACTGAGAACCTATACGATCTGTTTTGCCCTTTTAGGGTTAAGGATCTTAATATCACCCTCTTAGCATCATCATGAGTTATAACCTACTATGCAATTTTCCAGCCGATATTTTACACTAACTTTATAATCTTTAAAACACACTTGTATACAAAATTATATTTAAAAAAATTATAATTTTTATTAATTGCAAAACAACATTACTAGAGATTAAACTAAGTGATTAAAGTTTTCAAAA
>NC_060950.1:65275781-65282982 GCF_022045245.1 Lucilia cuprina | reverse complement strand
AGAACTGAACTAGAACTGAACTAGAACTGAACTAGAACTGAACTAGAACTGAACTAGAACTGAACTAGAACTGAACTAGAATTGAACTATAACTGAACTAGAACTGAAATAGAACTAAACTAGAAATTACCCATACTTTCACTTTTCTTATATTCTTAACAATTTCATTTCCTTTCCCTCGATATTATTTCAGCATTGTCTCATTATAGATTTTAATATCCTTTGTTTTATATTCCGACTTTAGTATAGCACTCTCTTTCCTTTATTTAATTTTGTTCACCATAAAATTCACATTACTTTTCATAGATTTTTCATTTTATACTTTGGGTTTATTTTCAATATATATTTTTCGCAATTTCATTTTACAGTTGTGTTTTATACTGTTGTAGTTGCTGTTGTTATTCTTAATGTATTATTATGGTCGATTACATTTTAATGTCAAACAGATTGATAACAAATATAAATTTTACAATTGCGAAAATTACAACAACAACAACGAAAAAATTGCAATGTGCAGCAAAATATTCCGCTAGTTTTAGGGTTCTCTCCCAACATTTTTGTATTGATTTAGATACTTATGTTTCTCCTGCACTACATCTAATGAACTTGTTTTGAAGGACGTTATTATAAAACATTCCAGATCACAATTAAATTGCATTTCATGGCAGAAAAATCTTAAAGCATTTAATATGTAATGAAAATGCTATATGAAATCAAAAACTGCAGGGTACTTTAAAATACTCACAACAATATACTGCAGTTATATTATACATGAATATGCGTCATTTACTCTTGTATACATCACAAGTTCATTGGGTTTTATTGTAGATGTGGATAAAAGGATCGGGTAAAAATGCATTACGAATAATACAAAACTGGAACAAAATCAGAACTGAACTGGAACAAAACTAGAACAGAACAAAAACAGAACAAGAAAAGAACTAGAACAGAACTAGAACTGAACTAGAACAAAACTAGAACAGAACTAGAACAGAACTAGAACAGAACTAGAACAGAACTAGAACAGAACTAGAACAGAACTAGAACAGAACTAGAACAGAACTAGAACAGAACTAGAACAGAACTAGAACAGACTAGAACAGAACTAGAACAGAACTAGAACAGAACTAGAACAGAACTAGAACAGAACTAGAACAGAACTAGAACAGAACTAGAACAGAACTAGAACAGAACTAGAACAGAACTAGAACAGAACTAGAACAGAACTAGAACAGAACTAGAACAGAACTAGAACAGAACTGAACAGAACTAGAACAGAACTAGAAACAGAACTAGAACAGAACTAGAACAGAACTAGAACAGAACTAGAACAGAACTAGAACAGAACTAGAACAGAACTAGAACAGAACTAGAACAGAACTAGAACAGAACTAGAACAGAACTAGAACAGAACTAGAACAGAACTAGAACAGAACTAGAACAGAACTAGAACAGAACTAGAACAGAACTAGAACAGAACTAGAACAGAACTAGAACAGAACTAGAAACAGAAACTAGAACAGAACTAGAAACAGAACTAACAGAACTAGAACAGAACTAGAACAGAACTAGAACAGAACTAGAAAGAAACTAGAACAGAACTAGAACAGAACTAGAACAGAACTAGAACAGAACTAGGAACAGAAAACTAGAACAGAGCTAGAACAGAATAGAACAGAACTAGAACAGAACTAGAACAGAACTAGAACAGAACTAGAACAGAACTAGAACAGAACTAGAACAGAACTAGAACAGAACTAGAAAGATATAGAACAGAACTAGAACAGAACTAGAACATAACTAGAACAGAACTAGAACAGAACTAGAACAGAACTAGAACAGAACTAGAACAGAAATAGAACAGAACTAGAACAGAACTAGAACAGAACTAGAACAGAACTAGAACAGAACTAGAACTGAACTAGAACAGAACTAGAACAGAACTAGAACAGAACTAGAACAGAACTAGAACAGAACTAGAACAGAACTAGAACAGAACTAGAACAGAACTAGAACAGAACTAGAACAGAACTAGAACAGAACTAGAACAGAACTAGAACAGAACTAGAACAGAACTAGAACAGAATAGAACTAGAACAGAACTAGAACAGAACTAGAACAGAACTAGAACAGAACTAGAACAGAACTAGAACAGAACTAGAACAGAACTAGAATAGAACTAGAATAGAACTAGAACAGAACTAGAACAGAACTAGAACAGAACTAGAAACAGAACTAGAACAGAACTAGAACAGAACTAGAACAGAACTAGAACAGAACAAGAACAGAACTAGAACAGAACTAGAACAGAACTAGAACAGAAACTAGAAAGAACTAGAACAGAACTAGAACAGACCTAGAACAGAACTAGAACAGAACTAGAACAGAACTAGAACAGAACTAGAACAGAACTAGAACAGAACTAGAACAGAACTAGAACAGAACTAGAACAGAACTAGAACAGAACTAGAACAGAACTAGAACAGAACTAGAACAGAACTAGAACAGAACTAGAACAGAACTAGAACAGAACTAGAACAGAACTAGAACAGAACTAGAGCAGAACTAGAACAGAACTAGAACAGGACTAGAACACAACTAAAACGGATCTAAAACTGAAAAAGGACTAAACTAGAATATAACAAACTGACAAGCAAATTTATAACTCATTAATATCCGGTTAACAATCATACACTAGTTTCATTTTATTTCTTAGCTGGATTTTTATGGGCCATGTCACAGTGGCAACAGTAAATATCTGTGTAAGGAAGATGCATTTTTTTTGCATTCAACACAAATATAATAACTCGGTATGTATGTGTATGAACAGGTTTTCATTTCATTACATTTAAGATTGTCACATGACATTTTGTTTACAATCATTCATACTGCTTCATTCCCATGGACTTTGTTCTCTGACAAACACCTTCGTAGCAAGTTTTTTTAATTTTACTACCATTTCATTTGTGCACATATTTGTCATAACATTGAAGCTAATGCAATTGTCCTTTTAAACTTATAATAAACTGTGCGCTCTTTTTTTCATTCCTTTATAAGGATCAAATATCAACTGTTACTAGACATATGTATGCACATGCATACAAACTGAAACAGAAACGAAGAAAAAGAAAACATGAAAATAATCCAAGAAATCACATATGAAAGTTTACAATATTTGCATTTTATTAAGATTTTTTTTCATTTTTCATTTAATCTAGATAATAAGTTTGTATGCTGAAGGCTTGTGCAAGTATATTTTGTGTCATGGCAAATAAGGTTTGGGGATTAAAAGGATATAAATACATATATTGAGGATATTCACAATGTAATGGTTTTGTTATGGAAATAATTCACTGTGTCTCTATAATGTAATCTAATTGGAATTTTTCAATCTTTTTGCTTTGTGTTTAAATGGTTCGTGTCTGTACTTAGATTTCAATTTATGATGATCTTCTATTTAAAATCTACATTAGAGGGCACTACAATATTGTTCTTCAAGGGTGTTTAATCTATGCTAAACAGTATTAAGGACACAAAACTATGATCTTGTTGAAAAAAGGCATTGCCAGCTTCTGAGCTTATTTGATAGGAACGATTTTTAATATATTTCTTTATTTTTAGAAATTTCCCAAAAAAATATTAAAGTTTTCAAACAACATCACAAGTACATGCAATAAATTGCACAGCTGCCATTGTTGAATTCCTAATTACTTTCATATATTAAGTTTTTTTACACTCTTCAAAATTAAGACATAAATATTAATTAAACACTCACTTAAACTCAAAAATATGACATTAATAGCTCTTTTCCTTATAACACAATTTCTTCCCAACTCGAGCAAATGTTAGATAATTACAACCCTTTAGCTTTAATTACAAAAAATAGTAATTGTGTAGCAAATGTTTGAAAAATAATTATTTCTTTCCTGTACAATTAATATTTTTTCTGTTACACTACTATTGTTTTTAACTTTTACATTTTGACTCTTCTAAAGAATCCTTCACATGTATTTATATCCTTGTAAGAAAGTATTATATTACATGTTTAGAATTTCTATTTGTCAATGTGTTGTTTTATTGTTATTATTATAAAGTTTATTGTAGTTGTGCATTTTGTTGGAGGTGTTACGACGATGTTGTTAACGCAATGTTGCACATGGAACACATTTAACTATTTTAGATCGGAAAGATTAATTTCAAAAATGTTGAGTAATAAGATAAATCGGAGTGTAGGGTATATTCTGCAAACGAGAATATAGTCTATTCTATAGTCCATACTGTAGCCTATTATATAGTCCAAACTAAAATCCATTCTATTTTATTTCTATTCAAGTTATGTTTTGTTCTAGTTCTAGTTCTATTCTAGTTCTGTTCTAGTTCTGTTCTAGTTCTGTTCTAGTTCTGTTCTAGTTCTGTTCTAGTTCTGTTCTAGTTCTGTTCTAGTTCTGTTCTAGTTCTGTTCTAGTTCTGTTCTAGTTCTGTTCTAGTTCTGTTCTAGTTCTGTTCTAGTTCTGTTCTAGTTCTGTTCTAGTTCTGTTCCAGTTCTGTTCTAGTTCTGTTCTAGTTCTGTTCTAGTTTCTGTTCTAGTTCTGTTCTAGTTCTGTTCTAGTTCTGTTCTAGTTCTGTTTAGTTCTGTTCTAGTTCTGTTCTAGTTCTGTTCTAGTTTCTGTTCTAGTTCTGATCTAGTTCTGTTCTAGTTCTGTTCTTAGTTCTGTTAGTTCTGTTCTAGTTCTGTTTTATTCTGTTTAGTTCTGTTCTAGTTCTGTTCTAGTTCTGTTCTAGTTCTGTTCTAGTTTGTTCTAGTTTGTTCTAGGTTCTGTTCTAGTCTATGTTCTAGTTCTGTTCTAGTTCTGTTCTAGTTCTGTTCTAGTTCTGTTCTAGTTCTGTTCTAGTTCTGTTCTAGTTCTGTTCTAGTTCTGTTCTAGTTCTGTTCTAGTTCTGTTCTAGTTCTGTTTTTGTTCTGTTCTAGTTCTGTTCTAGTTCTGTTCTAGTTCTGTTCTAGTTCTGTTCTAGTTCTGTTCTAGTTCTGTCTTTATATTCTGTTCTAGTTCTGTTCTAGTTCTGTTTAGTTCTGTTCTAGTTCTGTTCTAGTTCTGTTCTAGTTCTGTTCTAGTTCTGTTCTAGTTCTGTTCTAGTTCTGTTCTAGTTCTGTTCTAGTTCTGTTCTAGTTCTGTTCTAGTTCTGTTCTAGTTCTGTTCTAGTTCTGTTCTAGTTCTGTTCTAGTTCTGTTCTGTTCTAGTTCTGATCTAGTTCTGTTCTAGTTCTGTTCTAATTCTGTTCTAGTTCTGTTCTAGTTCTGTTCTAGTTTTGTTCTAGTTCTGTTCTAGTTCTGTTCTAGTTCTGTTCTAGTTAAGTTCTAGTTCTCCCATTCTTCCCATTCCCTGATATGCTCTACTTTAGTTACTCCAGTTTTACTTAATTTTTTATGCACGTTGGAATATAGTTATTTGTTGGCTAATTGCTGTACTTGTTGTTGACAATAAAGCTGACGATGACGACAATTGCTATGTACATATAATTGTTGTTGCAACACTAGGAGCACAGTCTTAAAGTGTTTAGAAAGTCTTTATCGTGCGAAAGTAGTAATTTTTCTGTACTAAGCACTATAATTAAATGTTATTTAAGGTATTCAGAATTATGAAGATTAAGAATAATGACTCTAATGCCTTTTGTATGCTTAGCTTTTTTCCTTCCAAGGGGGTTGTTAGGATAAAGGTAAATGAACGAGTTTTTGAATGATGTTACAAAGGTTGTGGGAGATGATTTGTTTTAAAATAAATGTATGTCAAATAAGTTTTAAGCTAAAATTTTTAATAATATTATAATAATTTTATATTCCATTCTTAATGCCTGTCTATTTTTCAAAATATTGATCTAAAATGTTACAGACACTTCATTATATACCGCCAAATTTTAGCATGAATAAGCTACAATTCCCATAATAATATATTTGTTTTTGTACATTTATTTTAATATAAAAATAAAACTCTTTCATTGTCTTTCATCTATTAATAAATTTTCTTTTTTCTTGTTATTTTTGTTGTTAACAACATATACATATGTACGTACGACTTAAGGCCCGCTAATACCTAAAACCCATTATAAAATTTCTTTTATACATTATCATTAAAATGATCACACTATAAATAACATGACCAAAACTATTTTTGCCTCATTGTGTTATTAACAACTTTGGCTGCCCATACAAAACAAACACTTGACAAGAGACTAACATACGGTTCTATGGTGTAATGGTTAGCACTCTGGACTTTGAATCCAGCGATCCGAGTTCAAATCTCGGTAGAACCTGTTAAAACTTTTTCTTAATTATTTTTTAAAATTTTATTAATAATACTATTGCTGGCTAAACAAATTTTAAAAAATTTTAATTTAGAACAAAAATCATTTTATTTATTTTTTTAAAGAACAAGTTTAATAGGATTCCATTTTACGAGCACAGATAAATAACAGAAAGTCACTATAGGTCATAAGTTGTTTCTGTATTTCTTGCAAACTGATCTCATCATCGGTGTTGCCATAAAATCTAAAAAATCTACTAGTTTGAATGAAATCCAATGTTATCGTTTCCAAAAAACACATCAAAATAGGCACTAGAAAATTAAAAACACTCTGAGCACTTGAAAATATACCTTAAATATCTTAAACTAAATTATGAAAAATTATGCTTTTATGGGTAAAATATGCAAAACTATGCTTTATTAAATCGATGCCAAAATTCTAGTTCTGTTCTAGTTCTAGTTCTGTTCTAGTTCTGTTCTAGTTCTGTTCTAGTTCTGTTCTAGTTCTGTTCTAGTTCTGTTCTAGTTCTGTTCTAGTTCTGTTCTAGTTCTGTTCTAGTTCTGTTCTAGTTCTGTTCTAGTTCTGTTCTAGTTCTGTTCTAGTTCTGTTCTAGTTCTGTTCTAGTTCTGTTCTAGTTCTGTTCTAGTTCTGTTCTATTTCTGTTCTAGATCAAGTTCTGTTCTAGATCTAGTTCTGTTCTAGTTCTGTTCTAGTTCTGTTCTAGTTCTGTTCTAGATCAAGTTCTGTTCTAGATCTAGTTCTGTTCTAGTTCTGTTCTAATTCTATTCTAGTTCTGTTTTGTTCTAGTTCTGTTCCAGTTCTGTTCTAGTTCTGTTGTAGTTCTGTTGTAGTTCTGTTGTAGTTCTGTTGTAGTTCTGTTGTAGTTCTGTTGTAGTTCTGT
>NC_060950.1:65266463-65275681 GCF_022045245.1 Lucilia cuprina | reverse complement strand
ACAGAACTAGAACAGAACTAGAACAGAACTAGAACAGAACTAGAACAGAACTAGAACAGAACTAGAACAGAACTAGAACAGAACTAGAATAGAACTAGAACTAGAACAAAACATAACTTGAATAGAAATAAAATAGAATGGATTTTAGTTTGGACTATATAATAGGCTACAGTATGGACTATAGAATAGACTATATTCTCGTTTGCAGAATATACCCTACACTCCGATTTATCTTATTACTCAACATTTTTGAAATTAATCTTTCCGATCTAAAATAGTTAAATGTGTTCCATGTGCAACATTGCGTTAACAACATCGTCGTAACACCTCCAACAAAATGCACAACTACAATAAACTTTATAATAATAACAATAAAACAACACATTGACAAATAGAATTTCTAAACATGTAATATAATACTTTCTTACAAGGATATAAATACATGTGAAGGATTCTTTAGAAGAGTCAAAATGTAAAAGTTATAAACAATAGTAGTGTAACAGAAAAAATATTAATTGTACAGGAAAGAAATATAAGTTATTTTTCAAACATTTGCTACACAATTACTATTTTTTGTAATTAAAGCTAAAGGTTGTAATTATCTTAACATTTGCTCGAGTTGGGAAGAAATTGTGTTATAAGGAAAAGAGCTATTAATGTCATATTTTTGAGTTAAGTGAGTGTAATTAATATTTTATGTCTTAATTTTGAAGAGTGTTAAGAAAACTTAATATATGAAAGTAATTAGGAATTCAACAATGGCAGCTGTGCAATTTATTGCATGTACTTGTGATGTTGTTTGAAAACTTTAATATTTTTGGGAAATTTCTAAAAATAAAGAAATATATTAAAAATCGTTCCTATCAAATAAGCTCAGAAGCTGGCAATGCCTTTTTTCAACAAGATCATAGTTTGTGTCCTTAATACTGTTTAGCATAGATTAACACCCTTTGAAGAACAATATTGTAGTGCCCTCTAATGTAGATTTTAAATAGAAGATCATCATAAATTGAAATCTAAGTACAGACACGAACCTTTTAAACACAAAGCAAAAAGATTGAAAAATTCCAATTAGATTACATTATAAGACACAGTGAATTATTTCCATAACAAAACCATTACATTGTGAATATCCTCAATATATGTATTTATATCCTTTTAATCCCCAAACCTTATTTGCCATGACACAAAATATACTTGCACAAGCCTTCAGCATACAAACTTATTATCTAGATTAAATGAAAAATGAAAAAAAATCTTAATAAAATGCAAATATTGTAAACGTTTCATATGTGATTTCTTGGATTATTTTCATGTTTTCTTTTTCTTCGTTTCTGTTTCAGTTTGTATGCATGTGCATACATATGTCTATAACAGTTGATATTTGATCCTTATAAAGGAATGAAAAAAAGAGCGCACAGTTTATAGAGTTAAAAGGACAATTGCATTAGCTTCAATGTTATGACAAATATGTGCACAAATGAAATGGTAGTAAAATTAAAAATACTTGCTACGAAAGGGTGTTTGTCAGAGAAAAAGTCCATGGGAATGAAGCAGTATGAATGAGTTGTAAACAAAATGTCATGTGACAATCTTAAATGTATGAATGAAAACCTGTTCATACACATACATACCGAGTTATTATATTTGTTGGAATGCAAAAGAATGCATCTTCCTTACACAGATATTTACTGTTGCCACTGTGACATGGCCCATAAAAATCCAGCTAAGAAATAAAATGAAACTAGTGTATGATTGTTAACCGGATATTAATGAGTTATAAATTTGCTTGTCAGTTTGTTATATTCTAGTTTAGTCCTTTTTCAGTTTTAGATCCGTTTTAGTTGTGTTCTAGTCCTGTTCTAGTTCTGTTCTAGTTCTGCTCTAGTTCTGTTCTAGTTCTGTTCTAGTTCTGTTCTAGTTCTGTTCTAGTTCTGTTCTAGTTCTGTTCTAGTTCTGTCCTAGTTCTGTTCTAGTTATGTTCTAGTTCTAGTTCTGTTTCATATATCACATTATGTTAACTCGTTAGCCCAAAAATTGTCTTTATATACCTATATTTCTTATCTCTTCTGTGCCCTCTTCTTCTTTTATTTGCCTTCGATCAATATTCATCTGATTCATTCAATTGTTCTAAATATTTTCCATTCACTTCAAGTGGTTTCTTTGACCCCGAGGCAATTCATGTCATATCTATAACACATTCATATATAAAAAATCTGAAGCATCAAACAGACGCGTCAATAATTAAAATTATTAATGTGATTAATGACCGCTATAAGTAGTTTTTTTTTATTAAAGAAATAAATGTTTATCTTTCATTTTTCATTGTTTTTTTTAATAGATATTAAAATGAATTTGCAGAAAGAAAGAAGGCATCAAGGCGGCACTTTAAATACTTGTTGAAAAATCTATAATTTATTCTTAAAAGAACGTAAGAAGGTTGGTATGTTTAAAGTGTTTTAGCTTTTTAAAATTTATTTGTAAAGAAAGTTTTAATTTTAACTAAACTATTGTGAATTTTGATATTTTTTAGGATTTTGTCTTTTGCTTCCTTTAGCTGTAAATTATGACTCCTTTTTATGTTATAGTTTACATGTGTTGTCCTCCTTATATGGTTAATAATCCCAATTGTTTGTTGGTTGTATAGAAGAGGTTATATGTTTGGTTTAGTTTACTGGTTTTGGTTTGCAAGTATGAATAGTAATTCAATATTTTGCATTAATTAAAAATGCTATGCATCATGCTTCTATTGCAAAATGAAATTTAATGTAAGATAACGTCGTGAGAAATGCTAAAGACCGCTTGACTGAAAACTTTGAAAATTTGTTATCAACTTTTTTGGGGTCATTTATGGAAAAAATTGTTTTTTATTGATTAAGATTTCATTTCAAAACAATTATCATATTGATGTTTTATATTTCAGCTAGCGATATGTCATTTTAAATTATTAATGCTGTCTTGTATGTCCACGTGACCATGCAACATGTATAATCATGTTAATGAGATATTTTGTAAAATAATATCTACAAATTAATGACAATGTAAGATATTTAATATGTAAATAATAAAGAAAATAATTTAAATAAATTTAAAGTTAAAATTTTGTGTAAAAAAAATCTATTTAAAATGCATTTTTAAAGTAAAATATGAAAATAAATGTTGAAGGTTCTACCGAGATTTGAACTCGGATCGCTGGATTCAAAGTCCAGAGTGCTAACCATTACACCATAGAACCGTTATAATTCTGCGTAAATAATTAACAATTTTTCATTGTTTCCAGCAATGTGAGTTCGCACCCTGTATTTTCTGAGTAATTTTTGATTATTTTTAAAACTTATTAAAATATTTAAAATAATTATACAAATTAGATAATTTATTAAATATATTTTACATACGATTACAATTTATAAATAAATATATTCTGACAAAGGAATGAAGATCTGTGATCACTTTTATTTTCTACTAAAAATCGCTTTTTTAGGTGAAACCATAAAAGTCCACTTTCTGGTTAAACTAGATCTAGGACTAAACGAAAATATCTGTGATCACCACTACCAAATTTCGTTTTCTTGGTTTACTAGAGGAGCAAGGGCCAAAAGAATGAAAAACTGCGATCGCTTATCTTTTCTACCCAAAATTTCGATATTTTTTAGTGAAAACCTACAAGATCATTTTCTGGTGAAAAAAGGGAAGTTAGGAACAGAAAATCTGTGATCACAAAATTCAAAAGTCTATTTTCTAACGAAACAAAAGGTGCTAGTGCGAAAAGGACGAAAATCTTTGATCATTAGAAACTAGAATGAAAATCTGTGATCAGTTGTATTTTCTACTAAATTTCGATATTTTTCAGTGAAAACCTAAAACACGATTTTCTGCAGAAAATAGAGAATCTAAAGTCGAAAGAAAATCTGTGATCACAAAACCCAAAAGTCCATTTTCTAACAAAACAAAAGGAGCTAGGGCCAAAAAGACGTAAATCTTTGATCACTAGAAACTAGAATAAAAATCTGTGATCAGTTGTATTTTCTAATAAATTTCGATACTTTTCAGTGGAAACCTAAAAGACGATTTTCTGGAAAAAATAGAGTAGTAGACCTTAGGTCAAACGAAAATCTGTGATCACAAAACCCAAAAGTCAATTTTCTAACGAAACAAAAGAAGCTAGGACCAAAAGGACGAAAATCTTTAATCACTTTTATTTTCTTTTTCCTAATATTTATATTTTGTATGAAAAATTTTCGTTTTTGGAAGGGCGGAGGGGAAATTTCCTTCCCCCTCGTGGATCTGCACTAGGGCCAAAAGAATAACAATCGATTTTACACATTATAATTATGTTAAGTGAGCATCATAAAAGAAGATATACCAGGTTCTACCGAGATTTGAACTCGGATCGCTGGATTCAAAGTCCAGAGTGCTAACCATTACACCATAGAACCGTTATAAATTTGGCGTGGAAATAACTGAATTTAAAATTAATTGACAAAGATTTGGTTGGTACTTACTGGAAATAAATTAAATTTCCTAAAATAGGACACGTTTACAAAATGACCCCCATGATATACATATATCTCCTCCAAAATATATATCTATGGATTTTGAAAGAACATTTACAATCTTAATGTCTTCTAGCAGATAGCATCGATATAATAGCTAGTATGCGTACAGATGATTCTAAGAGAAACTGCGATATAACTTCTATACATAGTTTTGCGTTGAGATTCATTCTGTAACGGCCTCTAAGTTACTATATGACCACGATATTCGAGGATATATGGAAATTGTCATTGATAGCTAGGAAGTGCTTCTTTCATTCTGTTTTTTATACACTTCCTACAAATTAGTCTTGTCTTCAATGAATATTGGTAGTGAAAGAGAAGAAACTGTATTCCATATCCTCTGAAAAGTTCCTGCTCAAGAGGAAGATAATCGCTTCCCTTGGGAATTAGAATTATTCTATAAAACTAAGTTTTGTTTATATAATAGAACATTTAATGTAATTACGAGCCCAAAAGCCTTATACGGGGAGTACGGTAGGGGAGGCCTGCCGAAATAATGAACCGATTTTAAATAATTTCAATAGATTTCGTCCTTGGATTAAAAGAAGAGAATTTGCTAAATACCATCAAACTATCTTGAAAATTGTGACCTGTAGCGTGCGCACAAGGTTTGCATGAACGTACACACAGACAGATGGACAGACAGATGGACGGACAAACGGACATAGCAAAATCGAGTCAGAAAGTGGTGCTAAGCCGATTTAAGGTGAGTTTGGGATCAATATTTTATGCGTTCGCATAAGGTTTACATGGACACACTGACAGACGGACATAGGTAAATCAACTCAAAAAGGGATTCTGAGCCTATTAATATATTTTAATGTGAGTGAAGGCCAATATTTTGGAATGTTACAAACAGCAGCACAAATACATAATACCCTTCGCCCAATAGTGGTGTAGGATAAAAAAAATTAAACAATGCTCAGCTGGACTAATGGTTGGTTCACTATATTCATTACACAATGAATTATAGAAAACATCTTTTTATATATCTGACGAGTGGTGTGAAGTTTTTAAAATACATATATTCACTCCTTTTAACTTTACTTAATTTTTTGAGAGTAGTGATCCACCATGTTAACCAACTGCTAATTAATAAGCAGAGTTGTAAGCAAACCTATATGTCTACTATTATTCAGTTCTTACGAAACATTGACCTCAAAATCATAAAGAAGTAAATTCTAAATCAAACTTGTTCTCAAATTAAGAATTTTAAAAAATCTGACTTTAACTTAGGTTCTACCGAGATTTGAACTCGGATCGCTGGATTCAGAGTCCAAAGTGCTAACCATTACACCATAGAACCGGTTATTTTAAGAATATAAAATTTGCATCTTTCAATTAGAGGAACATTACTTATGTGTATAAATAGAAATATGTAAAATAAAATTGGCAAATGTGATAAGCGGGGGCCATCTTTTCATATTACAAAATTGGCACACTTTCGATTTAGATTTACTAATTGGAACTTTTTGATTAAAATTCCTTTAGGCATAAAAATTCGTAAACAGGTTCTACCGAGATTTGAACTCGGATCGCTGGATTCAAAGTCCAGAGTGCTAACCATTACACCATAGAACCGGATGTTTCGTTACGAAATTTGTTATTTATTTAAAGGCTTTTTTCAACAATCCTATAAGTAAAGTTTTATCCAAAAAGTATAAAAATGTGAACGCGAAAAAAATCTACACAGGTTCTACCGAGATTTGAACTCAGATCGCTGGATTCAAAGTCCAGAGTGCTAACCATTACACCATAGAACCGTTAATCTAAAACGCTAAGCCTTATCATAACAAATCCGTTATATAAAAATAACTCATTACAAAAGCGCAGATTGTCATCTGTTAGGTAATGTAGAAAGTGTTATTTAAAGCTAAAAAAAGGTTCTATTTAACTTAGGTTCTACCGAGATTTGAACTCGGATCGCTGGATTCAGAGTCCAAAGTGCTAACCATTACACCATAGAACCGGTTATCGACTGCGACGTTAATTAGTCAATTGAGTTCAGCCAAAAAACTTTATAAATGAAAGAAATAGTGAGAAAACGACTTAAGTGTCGAATATTCTAGATAATAGAGAGAATTTTTGAATAAAAATTGTATGTTGAAGGGTATGACAAAAAAATCTGCACAGGTTCTACCGAGATTTGAACTCAGATCGCTGGATTCAAAGTCCAGAGTGCTAACCATTACACCATAGAACCGGTTACTCGTTTATTTTTGAATATAGATGAATTTTCAATTAATTGTCACTTAGAAAGTTGGGTAAACTATTGGTCTAAGTTTGATTATAGGTATAAAGAATTTGAAGGCAAAGAATTTATACATATGTATATCAATGGAAAGCTAATAACATGTTAAGGTTCTATCTGGTTCTATCTACATCTGTATTCAGATTGCTGGAGTCCCAACGTGGTAATCTTTACACCATAGATTCTGTGAACAACTGTTATATCTCTTTAAAATTCCAAGAATATAATGATATATAATTATGAAAGTAATATTAAAGAAAAAAATCTGCACAGGTTCTACCGAGATTTGAACTCAGATCGCTGGATTCAAAGTCCAGAGTGCTAACCATTACACCATAGAACCGGTTATCAAAAATTATATTTTTCATAAACAATGAATAAATATATAGATGAAAATTTGATCAATAGAGAAACATCTCTATTCTTTGTCTACAGATGTAATGTTGTAATATAAATGATATATTTTTAGCTTGATATCACTTTGCGTTACAGCATTTGAAATCTATTTAGCTTTCATTATATATAGTTGTTTTTAAACTACTTATATAAGTGTTATCTTTAGAGAAATTGCCAAAAATTTTGTTTTAGCAGGTTCTACCGAGATTTGAACTCGGATCGCTGGATTCAAAGTCCAGAGTGCTAACCATTACACCATAGAACCGGTTACTCAACACATTTTTTTGTAGTTTAAAATATTAAATAAACAACTGATACACATGAAGTGGTTACTTTTTGGGATAAAAGATGGTTTCTGAAATTTAACACAAAACAACTTAATATTTGATTAAGAATTGTATTCTTTATGTTAATGAGTTAAAATTTCAGAGATTTTTCATGTCTTTAACATAATATCATATAAAATAATAGCAGGTTCTACCGAGATTTGAACTCGGATCGCTGGATTCAAAGTCCAGAGTGCTAACCATTACACCATAGAACCGGTTACTTTCACCCCGATTAAGAAGCTTAATTCAATATGAGACAATTTCTCAAAAAGTGTTTTGAAATTTATGAATAACAAACTTTCAAAAGTTTTTAGAAAAATTATGAAATTTTAAAAAATTAAGAAATTTTAAAAAAGTTTTTAAATATTTAAAAAAAAATATTTTTTAATGTAAATTAACTTTTTATTGAAGACAATCTATGAGAGAGATTATGATTTTCAACTTTCAAGACGTTCAGATAGATATATCTTCTAATGATTTTTTATATGTTTTTGATTTCCTAGGGGTCTGAATAATTGAATTCTCTTTAACTTTTTCTTTTAAACAAAAGACTATAGTTTTACAGGTTCTACCGAGATTTGAACTCGGATCGCTGGATTCAAAGTCCAGAGTGCTAACCATTACACCATAGAACCGGTTACCTAGGTATTGGGCGAAAAATTAACCCTTGAAAGACTTAAACTTATACAAATAAAATACAACTTCGACTTGGATATAAGTCATTAAACTCTTTTTCATAATGATAACTTTCACCATCGTGAGAATGTATGTATTGTATATATGTATGTAAGTTTGTCATTCCGTTTGTTGAAAACTATATTATTAAGACCCCAGATATTTTCAGGGTCCAAATCGATAATAATTTTGTTAGACTTTCCTTCGAAAAGTTTTCTATTTAAAATCAGGAAAATCCGTCCATATTTAACTTAGATATAAAAATATCATAAAAAAATCTTATCGAAAACAGACAATTTTTACAAAGCAACAACAACAATATTGCTTATTACAAAAACACATAAGTATGGGTAGATGTAAATAATTATTTTACATTAGTTTAAGACAAAAATTTATATTTCAACAGGTTCTACCGAGATTTGAACTCGGATCGCTGGATTCAAAGTCCAGAGTGCTAACCATTACACCATAGAACCGTTATCTAAGCGGATGACAAAAAATTAACCCCTTCCGGGGGATTTCAAAATAATTATAATTAAAATATATGTAAATATTAAATTTTTAAATATTTAATACAAAAACAAACTAATGTTTTAATTAATTTATTGCTGAATACAAAGATATATGTTAATTAAAAGAAGAGCATTAGTCTAGTTCATAGACTAAATAGTTAAGTATTAAGTATAGTGTATGGTTTAGTCTTTAGTCTAGTGTATAGTCTAGTTTATAGGTAAGTTTATACTCTAGTTTATGGTCTATCATAGTCCACAGTCTAGTCTATAGTCTCGTCTATAGTCAAGTCTATAGTCTATCCTATTTTCTAGTCTATAGTCTAGTCTATAGTCTATAGTATAGTCTATAGTCTAGTCTATAGTGTAGTATATAGTCTAGTCTATAGTATAGTATAGTCTATAGTCTATAGTCTATAGTCTATAGTCTATAGTCTATAGTCTATAGTCTATAGTCTATAGTCTATAGTCTATAGTCTAGTCTAGTCTAGTCTATAGTCTA
>NC_060950.1:65264550-65266363 GCF_022045245.1 Lucilia cuprina | reverse complement strand
ACTAGAACAGAACTAGAACAGAACTAGAACAGAACTAGAACAGAACTAGAACAGAACTAGAACAGAACTAGAACAGAACTAGAACATAACAGAACTAGAACAGAACTACAACAGAACTAGAACTAGAACAGAACTAGAACAGAACAGAACTAAAACAGAACTAGATCTAAACTATGTATTTTTGTAGATTTTAATACTTATTAGCTTCCCACTCGTTTATGAAGTATTTATTCAGTTGACATCAAAAACGTTCATAAAATTTTGTCAAGATTTATGACCTTAAATTATTCGTAAACGATTTGGTCAAAGGAGTGATTTTTTTAGAAATTTTTGTTTTTAGTTGTATTTTGCATTAAAGGTGACTAAAAAGGTGTAAAAATTAAATGAATAAAAAATTCTTTAGACTACAAACTAAGTGAAGAACTGAACAAATTTTACAATGTGAATGTTGAAATTTATAAAATTTTAGCGAAAGTCAAAAACTCAAAGCTGAAGAATTATAATTGATTTATTAAAGAGGATGAGGATTGTAGTTAAATGTTTTAAAAATAAACGACACTACGCTCATTGAACTGGTACTACTTTAAGACATTGATTTGTATGGGTGTGCGTCCTTTAATACTGTAATTATTTTAAGTTTAATCCAAAATATATTATTTGACAAAAAATTCTCCTTCAATCTTTCATTCAACATAACGTGCTAAAAACTAAATCACTTTACACAATTTATCTTTAATTTACACTTTACTGCATCTTTTTTTATATGAACTTTAAACAAACCCTTTTTTTTGCACATTTTTGCTACATTCTTTCGCCATTTGTTCAAGAGATTTATTTTATAAGAATAATTTATTTCAGTTAGTAGTAGAAAAACCAAGGGTAGAAAAAAATGCAAAACTATTTCTGTAAATAACGCATATAAGTAGTAAAAGATCATCAATCATACGAAGTATGAATGGGTTGTAGGGATTGTATACACTTATGAATTTTAAATGATGTTATATTTACAACAATTTTACAATAAACGACAACAAAATAAGCTTTATAATAAACTTAAGATGTCATAGTTGGTTTGTAAGTTGTAGTTTAGTAATGTAAGGGGATAAGAGAGTTGTAAGTAGTAGTAGTAGGGATAGTCACAGTTCGTGATAATTTTACACATATTTTAGATATTATAACATGTTAACTTAATAAAGCTATTTATTATGAACAAACTGTTCTTACCCCTACTGCTGTCAGTAGTTTTAAGGGACTTCTTTCCCTCTCATAAAACATACTGTAATTGACACTAAATGAATGGTTAAAGTTTATTTTTCAACAAGCAAATACAGACAAAAAACCAGAAAACAGAAGGAAATTGACAATAAACTGCGGTTTGATAAATGACACTTCGTTTGTTGCTATATTATTAGAATTTTTTTTTGTGTTTTCTTATAAAAATTTTAATGTAAAGTATAAATAAAAAATGTAAGAATAATTAAGAAAAAAACGTTAAAATACTTCAACTTAAAACTCCATTAAAAACTTAAAAGCATTCAAGCAATGTATAAAGAAATAAGTTTTTCTTTCTACTTATTGATTGCATTCAAGCGGAAACTATTAAAATGTTTAAAATTGATTTTTTTCGAACTAAAAATAAGTTGTGGAATGTAGTTTCAGCAGCAATGAAGTCAGATAGTCATAGTTCCATAGTTCTAGTTCTGTACTAGTTCTGTTCTAGTTCTGTTCTAGTTCTAGTTCTAGTTCTGTTCTAGTTCTGTTCTAGTTCTGTTCTAGTTCTGTTCTAGTTCTGTTCTAGTTCTGTTCTAGTTCT
>NC_060950.1:65262512-65264450 GCF_022045245.1 Lucilia cuprina | reverse complement strand
GTTCTGTTCTAGTTCTGTTTTAGTTCTGTTCTAGTTCTGTTCTAGTTCTGTTCTAGTTCTGTTTTAGTTCTGTTCTAGTTCTGTTCTAGTTCTGTTCTAGTTCTGTTCCAGTTCTGTTTTAGTTCGTTTCTAGTTCTGATCTATGCTTTCTAAATTCTTGTTAATTACTTCTGCTTTTACCCTAGTAATTTAATGAAAAAAAACTAAACTACATTCTTTATCGATTGATATATTTCTACAATTTTCCATACACGAAAATTATTATTAAAAGTGTAATAGAATTAAACATTCCTCTACCAAACCCTTGTCAAATACAAGTCAAATAAAACTTGCTTTTGTGAACAACTATTGGTAAAAGGACGATAAGGATTAAACGTGTATTTAATGTATTTGTAGTCTTTATTTCTAGTACAATGATAGATAATGTCATAGAAAATTATGATAAAGGTTTTCATAAGGGTTTGGTTGGTAAAGAATTTACACAAATATTTTTGTGTGTTATTTGGATTTATTGATATTTTGAGGGAATGTGGTTCGTGCCTAATTGAGGTTACACAATGAGGAGAAAAGAAGTAAAATGTCTGATTGTAAATAATTTTAACAAAACTTGGGTAACTATTCACACATTATTACTATTTCCTCTTTTCGACCCACTGTTAATATTGTTTTAAATATACCATAACTCTAGGACATCATTAATATTTGATACAATAATACCTTCTATTATAATTACAATTCCATAATGTTAATGACTTCGACTATGTTAAAGTTTCTTTATTCAAATTATACATTTAAGGACAATCCTTTTAAACATTTAGATTTCCCATTTAAATAATTATACATTAATAATTAACTTGAATAAATGTCGTGTATAAATGAAAAAATAAACAGGCTTCCGATGACGGCTGAAATTGTTGTTGGAAGATGTAGCGTGTTAGAGAGTATAATTCTGCTAAAGGAAAAGGAAATGATAAAAAAACACAAGTATTTTATGAAAGTGTTTAAAAGTCAAAGTTCATTATTGTTGTGAATATATTTTTTTGAAAAGTTCAATGTCCTGTTTGTGATAAAGGACAATATACAACGATAAGACAAGCAAACAAACAAAACTTGAAGACATACATATAAAGAAAACAAATCGATATTTGAGCACGTGACCAAAAACGTTAACACATCTTCATTTTAATATCAATAGTAAACTATTTAAAGCTTTAAAAATTCTGAAATGAAATGTTATTTTTGTGTAATACAAAGGTTTCTTAGGCATTTAAAAACCTGAAAAAATGTATGTATTTAAAAAAAAGGTAATTTCATGGCTATTTTCTCAGTCTACGTAATATCCTGAAACACTTAAATGTTTTTGCTATCAACCCACAATTTCCGTCTTTAAACAGCTATAAACTTTTTGTAAAAATGGAGGGATTTGAATTCCTGCCAATATTGTAAAACAAAAGTATATGGGAATATACCAGTTTATTTTAATAAAAAACAAAACTATATACTAGATTATAGGCTAGCCTATAGACAACACCATAGAATAAACTTTAAACTAGAATATTGATTACACCAAGGGATAGACTACAGGCTAGTATATACTATAGGATACTCTATAAACTATAAACTAGACTATTCAATACAGTATAGACTAGCCATTAAAGAAAACTATAGACTAGACTATGGACTAGACTATAGACTTGATTCTAGACTAGACTATAGACTAGACAACAAACTAGATTATAGACTAGACTAGACTATTAACTATACTATAGACTAGACTACAGACTAGACTATAGACTACTCTATAGACTATACTATAGACTAGACTATAGGCTATACTATAGACTAGACTATAGACTAGACTATAGACTAGACTATAGACTAGACTATAGACTAGACTACAGACTAGACTATAGACTAGACTATAGACTAGACTATAGA
>NC_060950.1:65260009-65262412 GCF_022045245.1 Lucilia cuprina | reverse complement strand
CTGTTCTAGTTCTGTTCTAGTTCTGTTCTAGTTCTGTTCTAGTTCTGTTCTAGTTCTGTTCTAGTTCTGTTCTAGTTCTGTTCTAGTTCTGTTCTAGTTCTGTTGTTGCGTCCTAGTTGTATTCTAGTTCTGCTCTATTTGTGTTGTAGTTATGTTCTAGTTGATTTTTAGTTGTGTTCTAGTAGTATTCTGGTTGTGTTCTAGTTATTTTCTAGTTCTGTTCTACCTCTCTTGTGATTCTGTTTTAGTTCCGTTCGATACTGTCTCTGTTTTTGTTTATTTGAAATGTTTGCTTTTAATAAATGTTGTGAAAATTCTATAGTCAATAATTTCAACTTTAATTTACTGAAATTTTAAGTGGTTTGATTGTTTGTTTTTAAGTGTGTTGACAATTTCTTTTTTTTATTTCTGTTTTTGCTCAAGTACTCGTCTTTTTTTCAAAGCTTCAATCCTTTTTTTATGATTTTGTTTTGCTGCCAAAGCAAAATACTTAATAAACTGAAAAAAAAAACAAGAAATGAAAACAAAACAAAAAGTTTCATTTTATAAATTACTAAGACTAGACCATGCATGCAGTTGCATGAGATGCAAGCAGCAGTCAGGCATCCATATAGAGACAAGTACTTTGAAGCATCATTTGGAACTAATGACTGGTTTGTTTTTATTAAAAACTGGGAAAAAAATGAGAAAACAAATAAACATATTTTTATGTTAGTAATAGAGAGAAAAAATATTGATGTTTAGAAAATTAAAGTAAAATAAAATTTTGTAAAATAGAAAAAACTCTTTGATGTTTGTTTTAAATATGTTTCAACAAATTAAATTAGTTTGTGTGATAAATGCTAATTTTTCTATAATTTTTGTAATTTTCGCTTAGATCCCCTTTCCAAATTTCTAACCTAGTGCGTATGATTAATATTATATACAGTGTTGGTTTAATATATTTGTAATAACTTCATTATTTCTTAAATTATTACATTTAAATAATAATTTATAAAACATTTTAAATTACTTCTCTAACATAACCCGTTAATAAATGTTAAAAAAAACAAAAAGTTATAGAGTTTACACAAAATGTTTTAACATTCTCATTTAATCTTAAGACTCATTCTAACTTTAATTTAACATTTATGTCACTATGGTTTTAAGAAAATTAAAACGTTTCATGTCTTTCACTTACATACATAACTGCAAAATGTCTTTATATCTTCCTTTTACAGCAGAATATGAAATGTAATATTTTGTATAATCTTTTCATTTATTTAATCGTAAAAATTCTTAAGTTTTCTGTATTTTTCTCTCTCTTGTTAGTGTGAAAATGTTTCTTTATATTCATGTTCAAGGATTATTAAGATTTTAATAAAGATTACCAGGCAATATAAAGTAAAAAAGTTACCAGTCAAACACATCAGGTAAATAAATGAGGAGACTTAAAGCTTGCTCATGCAAGCACATCAATACATTCAAGGATTTGTAATATGGAATATGTTCCCGAAATTATGAAGAAGTTGAGAACAAAAGTTTAGGGGTTTTTAATAAAATTTAATTACAAACATTTAATTAAAATTTTGTTATACAAAATTAATGTAGTAAAGCAAACTTTAATATAAACTTTAATACAAAGTGAAAAGAGTTCTCTCGTCTCAAATAGCAAACATTTGTTGGTATTTGTGTTTTAAATTTCTATTTCAAAATCACTTAAATATATATGATAAAACTATGCAAATTAAATTACTATTTGTTTACATATAAAGTCTTCATGTTACTTAGAAAAAATTAATACTGTTGTCACACATATCCAAATCATAATACTGTTTCAAATTATTCACGTTTTACAAAAATAAAACTTGTCTTCCAGAAAACATACAAAATTTGGACAAATAGCAAAACAAAGCCGGGGGATTGTTCATCTTTATATTTTCCTATTTGGAAAGGAATTCATTGTATTCAGTTAATATTTTAAAATTTAACAAATTCCTTTATGACTTTAAATCTAAACATGTTCCTTATAATTTAATTTTCTAGTTTCCTTTCGTTTTTTTTTAGTTTTTTAAAAAACTAACATAAACAAGGAAAAGTGAATGTTTGGTTTAATAGTGTAAACACGAGTAGCAAAAATATATTAAAATTAAATGTTATGGGATTTGTCTACTACTACTTCAGTAAACAGTGGGAAAAAAGCTTTATAAAAACATAGCTTAAAGAGCAATAGAACAGAACTAGAACACAACTAGAACACAACTAGAACAGAACTAGAACTGAACTAGAACTGAACTAGAACTGAACTAGGAGAGGACTAGCACAGAACTAGAACAGAACTAGAATAGAACTAGAACAGAACTAGAACAGAACTAGAACAGAACTAGAACAGAACTAGAACAGAACTAGAACAGAACTAGAACA
>NC_060950.1:65251144-65259909 GCF_022045245.1 Lucilia cuprina | reverse complement strand
GTTCAGTTCTAGTTCAGTTCTAGTTCAGTTCTAGTTCAGTTCTAGTTCAGTTATAGTTCAGTTCTAGTTCAGTTCTAGTTCAGTTCTAGTTCAGTTCTAGTTCAGTTACAGTTTAGTTCTAATTCACTTCTAGTTCAGTTCTAGTTCAGTTTCAGTTTAGTTCTAGTTCAGTTCTAGTTCAGTTCTAGTTCAGTTCTAGTTCAGTTCTAGTTCAGTTCTAGTTCAGTTCTAGTTCAGTTCTAGTTCAGTTCTAGTTCAGTTCTAGTTCAGTTCTAGTTCAGTTCTAGTTCTAGTTCTAGTTCTAGTTCAGTTCTAGTTCAGTTTCAGTTTAGTTCTAAGTTTTTATTTCTTTACTTTTTATTGTTAAATAATTGCTTGAACGTTTTTATTTACAATTCTAAAATGATATCGAATGACAATATAAAATTTAAATGAAATCCATACAGGGGAGGGTAAAACAAACTGTTAACAAATACTAACACGGATTAAATAGGATTTTAATAAACTCGATTTAAAATGTTATACGCTGAGAGAAAAGTAAAACGTTAGTTGGAATAATTGTAGTGAAGAGATAAGTTTAAAGTTAAATGAAGTTATTTGAATGCAGAGTTTACTATAGGAAACTCTCTATCGTATATTTTTCAATTAAAAGTATTTTCTTTTAAATTGTTTTAAGCTTTATTTTGTTACCCTGTGTTTGTGAAATTTGTGTTAGTTTTTTATGAGAATTACTTCCTATTAATACCCTTAAGTAATATCCTATTGACCCAACCTTAAAGCAAATTAAATTCAAATTACTAAAAACAAATCAAATGTTATAATATTGTAAAATAAAAACCGAACTAAATTATGCAGAATAACAGGAAAAACTATCGATAGTTTGTTGTTTAACTGCACCCTACGTTAACATCACTAAGTTTGTACGGAAACTGATTTTTAGTTTAGTGCGACGTTTTTAGCTTAATTTTTGGATAATTGATGAAAAAGGAAATTTTCGGTGAAAATTTTATTTAAGAAGAAATTTTGTTTTTTTTTAGTAAAATATGATGATTTGGATTTTTTTATTTAGTTATGTCCGTCTTTCCTTGCCAATATTATCAAAGTGACTAAATCTTCCTTTTAGAAGAACCTTTAATTTTGATTTTGAATTTTGATAAAATTTTGCAGGGTATAATGGTTGTTGTCCTTGCTGGTACTTTATCTATCTCTTATTTAAACAAAAACGTAATACCTACATACAAAGAAAAGGAAATATAATTGAGTAGAAAAATATAACGTCACACAGGGAATTTCAATGACAATACTCTCGTCGTATACCAGTGATTGGTTTGTTTAGCGTTTATAGTTTGGTTTAGTTCGTTGGCTGGTTAGTTTGCTCAAACGTCAAATAAATATTTGCACATACAAAGCATTAGAATAATATACACACGCAAACATGCAAAACAACAAACACGAACAAACTAAGGAAAATTGAGAATAAATATATAAAATGCATACCAGCCATATCTGCGCTAAACAGCAATGGTGGTTGTGGTGGTGGTGTTGATAGGAAAAGCATTAATGTCAGTAGTCTAAAATAAAAACAACAACGTAACATGAGTAGAAATCAACAACAACAATCACATTAATAAAAAAGATTTTACAAAAAATAGAAAAAAAATTTCAGAAAATAATGAAATGAATGAAAAACTAGAGCACAAATGTTGCAACGCATAAATGCAAAACATGGTAGAGCATCAGCAACAGGGATCATCAACACAAACAAACTAATACACTAACACATAAACTCAAATAAATAACTAAACTTAAACAGGAAGTTCCCAAGAGGTCAATGTATATTTTAATTAACTTAAACTTTTTTGTGAAATAAAACGTCACTTTAATGTAACTTGGTAATCTAAAAAAGAGACACTTTAAACTAAGTTTCTGTACTACACCTGAGGCAACTGCTAGTTCATCAAGTAAAGATGTTATCTATTGAAGAGACAATAATTGGTCACAGTCAAAATAATATATCAATAATATTCTATAACCAAGTACAATGTATATTAATCAATAGTTTAGAAAACCCTGTCAAAACTGCAGGGTATTTCAAAATTATACTCACACAAACCTACACATACTGAATATGTAAATGAATTTGCATAACAGCGTGTAAAATTGCAAAAATACTCATAGTCACAGCAACAGCAGCAGTCATAAGATTGCTGCAGCAGTAGTAGTTGTAAAAGTTTTAATTCAAACTCATACTCATACACATATGTATGTACGTATGTTAACATATAATTGTATTCTCGCCTTACTGTTTATAAATTCACGTTTCTATTATTTGTTTCGCTTTAAATGTTAGTGAGAATGTGTGTGAGTGTGTTCATTTTGGAAAACAGAAAATAAAGTGTTTAAAAACATTCCAAATCCCTAGAGTTTTGATAAAATGTGTGTGATATACGTTTTTGTTGTTTTTTGCCTTTTGAGGATTTTATTGGAGTTGTAAACAGTTTATATATCTGTGTAGCGAGTAGCAAGTGGGTGTTTTATTGATGGACCAGTTTGAGATTGAAATTGAAATTTAGTTTTGTTGAGATTTTCTCTTGTTTGTTTATAAGTTTAATACAAAAATTTAAATTAATAAAATAATTTTCAGCTGCAGTGTGTTTTAGGAAATCCGAATATTAGGAAAATGCTACCAGGAGAGTTGTGTATTGACCGAACTATTGACTATTATAGACTAGACTATAGACTAGACTATAGACTAGACTATAGACTAGACTATAGACTAGACTATAGACTAGACTATAGACTAGACTATAGACTAGACTATAGACTAGACTATAGACTAGACTATAGACTAGACTATAGACTAGACTATAGACTAGACTATAGACTAGACTATAGACTAGACTATAGACTAGACTATAGACTAGACTTTAGACTAGACTATAGACTAGACTATAGACTAGACTATAGTCTTGACTATAGAGTAGACTATAGATTAGACTATAGTCTTGACTATAGAGTAGACTATAGATTAGACTATAGATTAGATTATAGACTAGACTATAGACTAGACTATGACTAGACAGGTAGGTCATCGTCGCGTTTTCTACACCTTTGGTCTAGTATATTGATCCCTATGTGATACCTGAAACAAGAGAAAACGGTCAACGTTTTAGTGAACCGAATCACTATCTCTAAACTGTCACTTTTACTATCACTTTACTATCACTTTTACTATTACTGTACCATGACTATGCTATATGAATATGACTATTTTTAGGGTTCAAAATATACATATATTGTAATGACCTGAATGAAAAATGATTTTGTTATGCTGCAATAACTTTTCTTCTATCATTTGAAAAAAAAAATTAAAAATTATAATTCGTTTAAGGAAATATTCATGATACTTGCTAACTAATTTGCCTTATAAAATTTATAACATCTTTTACATATGTCTGTACATTTTATGATATAGATCACAATTTGATTTCCTTACATATAGACAAAAAATGTTTCAACTTCATACAGTATTCAAATAAATATGTCATTTGCATAAAAAATTTAAATTTTTTACAAGAAAAGTAAAATTTATTTCCTTCAAGTGAAACTAAAAAAGTGTGCAAATGTGTGTAAAAAAGGCATATATTGGTTGAAGCTAGAGCATACTTTAAGTGAATGTATTTTAACGGGAACCCAGGCTGAACATTTTTTTGACACATTTATTTAAACACTCAGATACTAAAACATTTTCTACTTACTTCACCAAATGACGCCATTTAGACAAAAAGTCTATAACACGATGGTGTTTGGTAGTTATTCTATTTTCACTTTTTTTATTTCCTACACTTAAGAACTTAATTATTATTTGTCTTTTTGGTTTTTATTTAAAGACTATTATCATTTGAACCACTTGAACAAACAGAAATGGTCATGTGTTGGAAATGAACATGGAAAATGTGTTACAAAATGACAGAACACTTTCTTGCCACACAAGGCAACATCATAAATCAACTCATTTCACTTCTTAGGCTGAATGATTTAATAAGAAAAACGAAAAAAAAAAATTAAGCAAAATCAAATCAAGCTGACATATTGTGTAAATAGTGTAACAGTAACGGAAACACACCCAAATTTGCAAAAGAAATCATTTGTATAAAAGTGTTGTTTGTGTTTTATGTAAATTTTCGTTTTTTTTTCCTGTTATAAATTTGAATATATTTTATTGTCTTTGGGTTTTTTTTTACTTCTTTTGAATTGAAGATTTAAATGGATTTTGTTTAGACCTAAACTTAAGTACTGTGGCTTTACAGTAGAATATTGCTATTGTCACAGATCGTATCAAACATTAATTTAATTAGTTTTTTGTTTGAGTTGATTATATGTTTGATTTATATCTTTGAAATAAAAGTGATTTATAATACAATTTGTATTTCTTTTATTCGGATTTTAATATAATTTGTATTTCATGTAAATGTGTTAGAAAACTAAAAGAGTTAGTTCAACACATACTAGAATATAAACAAAATATAAACTAGAATATATACTAGATTGTAGACTAGAATAAAAACTAAAATATAGACTAGACTTTAAAATAGACCTTAGACTATACCATAGACAAGACCAGACAATACTATAGACAGGACAACTGACTTGACATTAGATTAGCCTGTTATTGTATTATAGACTGGGTCATAGACTAGATTACAGGCAAACCTATAAACTAGAATATAGACTAGACTATAGACTATACTCTAGACTAGACTATAGTCTAGACTATAGATTAGTCTACAGACTAGACTATATGCTATACTATAGACTGACAATACACTAGACTGTAGACTAGACAATAGACTAGACTATAGACTGGACTATAGACTTGACTATAGACTAGACTATAGACTAGACTATAGACTACACTATAGACTACACCATAAACTAGACTATAGACTAGACTATAGTTTAGACTATAGACTAGACTATAGACTAGACTATAGACTAGACTATAGACTAGACTATAGACTAGACTATAGACTAGACTATAGACTAGACTATAGACTAGACTATAGACTAGACTATAGACTAGACTATAGACAAGACTATAGACTAGACTGAAGACAAGACTATAGAGTGTTGTGCTAAAGCTTAGGACCTGTTAAAACAGATCTTTTGCAAGCTTAACATCGACTTCTCAAGATCTGGTGGATCCTGGATAGAGATTTAAGTGACCCCACACGAAAATCTGCAGTCTGGCCTGCGGGGGATAAGCTACAAAAGAAAGCAACATTGTTATCTGCTTGATAAGATAGTTGGCATATAAATACATCTACAGTTGTTATATCTCACAAAATCCAGGACTTTGAGTAATTGATAGATATCATCGTAAGTGATACGAAGAGTCGTAACCCAAGCGATATCCACTACAATATAATTAATGTAATATCAAAATTATTAACTACACTTTTACTGTGAATTTATTCCTTTTATTTCTGCCTAACTACATTTTTGGTATGAGAATAATACTATTTGTTTTACTAATGAATATTCAATAATATAATTAATAATGTATAGAATATTGTGCAGTTAATTATGGAGAAAAAATATATTACTTATCAGGACACTTTTGGTTAATTAACACCAAAATATCAAAGTTCAATAAAGCATAAGCTTCTTTTTTATATATAAAGGTATATGTATACTTAAGTATTAGCATGAAAGTTGTATTCTTAAATAAAATTATTTATTAAAACTTAATTTTAAATTTTAAATTTCAATTTAAATACTCTGTATTATAATTCCTTCAAATTATAGTCATTTCAGCATGTTGTTAATGTTTAATTTATCTACAGTTTTAAAACTTTTCGTCTACCAAAACTTTAACTGCCTAACCATCTTGCCGTTAAGCTTAAGAAAAATCAACAATTAAAAAATTGTCTTCTCTTAAAATGTAAAGAGTAGTTAAATGTCGTAAAACTTTGCGAAAGTCAGTTAATGTTTTATAATATTGCAGCGCTAAATTGTAGCAGTTGTTGTGTAAAATCCCGACCCAATTTAAATTAAATGCTTGGCTTTTAAACGAACCAAAATGTCAACTAAGGCATGAGCAACGACAAACGTCAGAGACAATAGTAATTGCAACTGTATAAGCAGATATAGCATCAAGGAGTCGGAGACAGTTTTCATACAGTAAATGTTAATGTCACCAACATTAAATAGTAAATGAAAGAAACAAATAGGGAACTACTTTTGAGGAGAGAAAACATTTTAAAGACAGAAACAAGGGCAATTTGAAAAACAGAAGTCTAGTCATAGTCTAGTCATAGTCTAGTCATAGTCTAGTCATAGTCTAGTCATAGTCTAGTCATAGTCTAGTCATAGTCTAGTCATAGTCTAGTCATAGTCTAGTCATAGTCTAGTCATAGTCTAGTCATAGTCTAGTCATAGTCTAGTCATAGTCTAGTCATAGTCTAGTCATAGTCTAGTCATAGTCTAGTCATAGTCTAGTCATAGTCTAGTCATAGTCTAGTCATAGTCTCGTCATAGTCTTGTCATAGTCTTAGTCTAGTCATAGTCTACGCAATATTCTGATCAATTGTATAGGGTTGTCAATATGCCATTTAGTAATATATTCAGTACCCTAGTCGATAGTCTAGAGAAAAGTCAATAGTCTAGAAAATAGTAAATAGTCTTGTGAAAAGTTTCAGCAATAATCCAACTAATAGTCGTAAGGACTGCCCAGCGATCTTCTGAAATATATAGTTGAATTGAGTTTATTGTTAGACACTTTGAAATATCTCTATCGTTTTATTTTACTACAAGCCTTTTCGTCTAATATTTCCATAACTAAGCATCCTACTTTTACCATTTTACATTTCCAAATTTCATATTTGTATTGCCTCTTATTGGCGGTATAGTTGGTGAATGTTTCTGAAAGTGTCTGTTTCTTTGTTTGTTAAATCTTGCATCATGTGTATGCTCCAAGGTCTGTGCATATTAATATAAGCATTAATAATGTAGCAAACACACGTCAGACTTTCATTCACATCATTATTTGCATTATAATTGTGGTCATCATTATTTCAAAACATCATTCTTACAATAGTTATGATGATAATCAAAATTATCGTTGTCATCATCATCATTACTATCATTCTCATAACTATCTACATAAGCACATCAGCAGCAGTATTGTATATGTCCTGTTTGTTGCAAGTCTTATATTTTAATGGCTGTTGTGGCATAATATTGTTGTGATGTTGCTACTAATTCTACTTCCCTCAAAATACTTTAGACTGATATATGTTATGCAGAAATATTTTGACTTTAACTATGAACATTTAGAAATTTAGTGAACAAGTGAGTGTAGCTGTGGGGGGTAATGTAACTGCATTTTGTTGCTTTTGTTTATCTTTTTATGCTGTGGCAGTTACTGTATCTGTTTTAGTAGCTCATATCCTTGTATGTATTTATGCAGTCATTGTGTTTGCCATGTGTAAATTATATATATTTATTTGTTAAAATGTCCTTTATCTTCTTGTTTTGTGTTTCGTTGGCTTTTTAGCTGGTTGTTTTCGGTTGGTTGCAAAACCATAAAAAACATGTATGTATGTATGTGTGTGGTTTGGTATTTTTTTTATTGTTTTTTTAATGAAAAATCGAGATGAAAACACCAATTATTTTGCAAATATTTAACAAAGAGTAAAAGGATATTTTAAACAAGGTTATAACTTATTGTCAACAAATTGCAGTTCGTGACGTATGAGTGATATTTAATTAGAAAGAAATTAAATTAAATTTCTGTGTTGAAGTAAGTTATTAATTTTGGATTTAAAAAATATATAAATGATATTTTCAGATTTTTTTTATAAAAAATAAACGTGAGATCATTCGAAGGCGTATGATGAATTTTTAATTAATAATTGTAAAGTATACGTACTGTAGTACCAGCAATTGTTATATTAAGAGTATCATTTGAGAGGAAATTTGAATTTTGAAATCGAACTGTATTGTGATGCTGGCGCTAATGCGAAAATTATATTTTAAATAACGGCAATGTGATACTACTGATAATTTATAATTCATTATTGTAAAGTATACGTCCTGTAGTACCAGCAATTGTTATATTAAGAGTACCATTTGTGACGAAATTTGAATTTTGAAATTGAACTTTATTGTGATGCTGCTGTTAATACGAAAATTATATTTTTTAATAATTTCGACCACAATGAATGCGATGACTAAAGTACAACATAGATATTTGACCAGACGATTGACTAGATTATTGACTAGACTGTTGACTAAATTTTTGACTGGAATATTGACAAGAATAATGACTAGATAAGTAATTGACCAGAAAACAAAGTATACAACTATGTACCACTAGCTATATGATTAGAAAATTAACTTGACTATTGACTTGTCAGACTATTACCTAGTCTATTGACTTGTCCATTAACTAGTCTACTGACAAGACCATGACAAGGCTATGGATAGACTATGAATATGGTCATTTGACCTGAAAACTAACTATACTGCTACATACCACTAGCTAAATGACTAGATTTTTACTTGACTATTGACTTATCTGTTAACTTGTCTATTGAATAATCTATTGACTAGTCCATTATCTAGTCTATTGACAAGACCATGACAAGGTTATGGATAGACTATGACTAGACTATGACTAGACTATGACTAGACTATGACTAGACTATGACTAGACTATGACTAGACTATGACTAGACTATGACTAGACTATGACTAGACTA
>NC_060950.1:65249398-65251044 GCF_022045245.1 Lucilia cuprina | reverse complement strand
TCAGTTCTAGTTCAGTTCTAGTTCAGTTCTAGTTCAGTTCTAGTTCAGTTCTAGTTCAGTTCTAGTTCAGTTCTAGTTGAGTTCTAGTTCAGTTCTAGTTCAGTTTTAATTCAGTTCTTGTTCAGTTCTAGTTTAGTTTTAGTTCAAGTTGATTTTTTTTCTCAAAAGTTAAAAATGTTTGATCATTTTTACAACAACAAAAATCTAAATTTCAAAAATTGTAAAAATTTTTTAATTTTCCAAAATGTTAAATCTCTATTAACCGATGTTCCGAAATCTTGAGATTATAAAATTTTTACTTTTAGGCAACTAAGTTTTTAAAGTTTTTAAATCACTGCAAAATTATAAAATTTGAATAAAAATGTTTGTAAAAACTAAACTCAATTGCAAGAAATAAAATATTTTTTTATACTTTCAAAACTTTGTTCAAAACTCAGTTCCAGTATTTTTGGAAACCGTGTAAATTTTATGTTTTTTTTGTATAAAAATGCCGAAAAGTAAACGACCTTTACCACCATATAAAAACACACACATTATATTTATTGTTGTTTTCATAATTTTGTTTTTGTTTCTCTTAACAAACTTGACAACAAATAGACATTTATTTTTTGCTGCGGCTACTGCCACATGCAACAATATTGCTCTCACAACATATTCATTTATTTTCATGATTTGTTTTTGCCACTTCACTGCTACTACTGCCTGTTGTTGTTTTTGTTCATTTACTTCACCGGTTTAAAAAACAAACAATTTTTTCACTAAACTACACTTTTTAGACACTTTTAAATATTTTCAATTATTTTTATCCGTTTTGAACAACCGTTCACGTTGAACGCACAATTTAAACTGAAAGTACGCATTGTTGAAATATTTTCAGTTAAAATGTTTTGCCAGTGATGGCGTTTGCTGTTGGCTCCAACGAACAACATATAAAAACTATTACAGACAACATTCAATTGTTTAGCTACATGTTGCTTAAACATGCGTAGTTGCTGTTGAAAAACAAAGCAGCTAACACAACAACAATTTTGCTTTTGGCTTTAAGCAAAACAAAATTAATAAAACAATTTGATTTACAAAAAAAAAAATTCTATTAAACTAATAAATTTGTATTAAAATTTTTTTCTTGGAAATAAAACAAATGTTTTCTCTTAGTTTTCTAGCTTAATTAATTTCCACCAAATTCTAAAACACATTAACTTGTTAAAATATCTGCCATCTGTCAAATCATATGTCAAATATGATAAAAATGAAAATTCATTCACAAAATATTTTTAAAATCATGAAAAGAGCACACATGTAGTAGAGAGTGAAACATTTAAAAATATTAAAATGTCAACACATCTGATTTCAAATTTATCGTTAATTAGTTAAAAGAAGTGTTAGAAATGTGTTCGAAATTTTAATCTATAATGTGTTGTGTTTTTTATGTGAGAAAATACACGCCTTGTTTTTTATTAGGAAAATTTAAAACTAAAAAATAAAATCAAAACGCATTATATTTACACTATTATTTTCGTTGAAATATTCTACTATATTTCAGTTCTAGTTCAGTTCTAGTTAAGTTCTAGTTAAGTTCTAGTTAAGTTCTAGTTAAGTTCTAGTTAAGTTCTAGTTCAGTTCTAGTTCAGTTCTAGTTCAGTTCT
>NC_060950.1:65247618-65249298 GCF_022045245.1 Lucilia cuprina | reverse complement strand
AAAAAAAAACACTTCACATAGCATTTGTTTACCGCAAAATGAATATTTATAAAAAGCAACTGCATATTGCCTACATTAAGGATTTCTTTTAAAATACATAGCCAAATCTATCGTTAGGCGCAACAAACGACAAAATAAAACAAAAGTGCAAAACCAAGTGCAATTTTGAGTGAAAAACATACAATAAGCAACATTTTAAATTGCTGGTTTTGATACAAAATTTTTAAAGCACTTTTGTTTCTATATTTTTCTATGTACCAATTTCCCAGTTGGACTCAAGCCAGTAAAGGAGTGCAAATATTATATGTTTGCATGGCTATCTTATTTCAATTGCAAATTCATAATAGAATTTTTACTTTATTTGCTTTGGCTGTTGTTAAGGATTTTATCGAACAATTGTTTAAATTGTTTAAACTTCAACTTTTTTCTATTCCATTCTTTCTTTTTTTCTTAGAGTATCAATTTTTTATGATGGTATTATTTACTTTTTTATGTATTTTTTCTTTCCTACTGTCAGTCGTTTAAAATAAACTCAATTATTCAACTCCTACAAACTTTTTTGTGGGTGGGTGGATGTAAGTTTGCTTTTTGTTTCTATGAGGGATCTATTACAATGACCATTATTGTCAAGTGCCGGTTTATGTAAGTTAAGAGAAAAGTTTTTTTTTGTTGTTATTTTTAGTATTGCTTGGAAAGGAATATAACAGAGGAAGGTTACCTATAGCTTACATATACATACATATGTACAAATTTTGGTGCAAAAATACTTTTTATTGGTTTTACAATTTTCCCCATTTTAGTGCATAAAACCCAAAATCCAATTAACAATTCAACAAAATAACACTAACAACAATCGTTTTTAGCAGACCTTGGCTACTGATGCAGCAGACTAACACACTTGATGGTCATTTGCAAAATTTCCTTTGTTACTCGAATTGCAACTGTCAAAAACAATCATGTCTTCCTTAAAACAGGCAAATAAATTTGAAATATGTACTTCAATTACCATAAAGACAACAGATCAGACTATTAAGTTTTATATCAAATTGAGTATAAAACACACCCCAGATAAAAACAAGGAATAAAAGTTAAAACACTACAAAGTACAACATTTGTAAACACTTTAAATTGCAATGACTGCATGGAAAATTATGTGTCTTGTACTAGAATGTTTTAGTAATTAAATGCTTTTAAGGGTATTGTAAATTTTGAAAATAACAACTACAATAACTACAATACAAAAACACTAACCAGCAACAGAATATAAAGAAAACTTAACAATAGAAAAATTCTTTAAATTGTTTTTGTCACTACAATTGTCTTGTCTTGTTGTGGTCTTGTTTTACTTATTTTCATTTATATAATGACAATTATTTCTATTGTCTTTTCGGTGTGTAATAGTGTTTAAGTCATTTAGTTAATACATTAAAAAAAAAAATATGGGGTCAAGAACTGAATTCACCTCTAATTGCAGTTGAAAGAAGAACATGAGATAAATTAGAGCCTACTGTATTATCTAATTCTTTAAGAAATTTAAAATATTTACAGAATAATAAACGAAAGTAATATATTTAAAACAGAACAGAACTAGAACTGAACTAGAACTGAACTAGAACTGAACTAGAACTGAACTAGAACTGAACTAGAACTGAACTAGAACTGAACTAGAACTGAACTAGA
>NC_060950.1:65242772-65247518 GCF_022045245.1 Lucilia cuprina | reverse complement strand
AGTTCAGTTCTAGTTCAGTTATAGTTCAGTTCTAGTTCAGTTCTAGTTCAGTTATAGTTCAGTTATAGTTCAGTTATAGTTCAGTTCTAGTTCAGTTCTAGTTCAGTTATAGTTCAGTTATAGTTCAGTTCTAGTTCAGTTCTAGTTCAGTTCTAGTTCAGTTATAGTTCAGTTATAGTTCAGTTCTAGTTCAGTTCTAGTTCAGTTATAGTTCAGTTCTAGTTCAGTTCTAGTTCAGTTCTAGTTCAGTTCTAGTTCAGTTCTAGTTCAGTTCTAGTTCAGTTCTAGTTCAGTTCTAGTTAAGGTCTAGTTCAGTTCTAGTTAAGGTCTAGTTCAGTTTTAGTTCAATTCTAATTTAGTTTTAGTTCAGTTCAAGCTTTTTAAAGTTTGATATTCTTCAAAATGTTTTCCTTTTTAATCGATTAATTTTTGAGGCGCTCTTTTTGCTATATGTTTAATTATACGTAAATAATGAAATTATATATTTATTAAATTCATTTAACATTATAATTTGTTTAATTATTCCAGTATTAAATTAATGCTAATAATTTAACTTAAAAGCAAGCAAACATTTGTGTTTTTTTAATAGTTTAGCGACCACTTATGGTTTATTTAATTAATTGTTTGCATTTATAAATCATGAACTTTTTTAACTTTTTATTATTTTTACTTATTTATTAATGTTTATTTAACAATTTCCACTGAGAATGTTAAAAAAAAAACATTTCTTTCGCCCATGTTTTCCAGCACACAGACGTTGCTAAGGTCTTTTGCTTTTCGTATCAAGACAGTTGAAGTAGAGGAATACTTTTGAAAAACGATTTTAGAAAAAAGTTCCCACAAAGCAAAAAAAAAAAATTGTTTATATAACGTCAGTTTTTATTTGAATCTATTTGATGTCATTAATTTAATTTAATGATTTTATTTGATTTTCAGTTTTCTTATTTAATTTTAGCGGTTTAGTTTTGTTTTTTTTTTTTTTTTGTAAACATGTTGTTGTTTGTTTAGTTTTATTTGAGTGTTTTTTTAGTTCCATAAAAATAAATCACCCAAAATATTTTCTTTTGATATCTAAACTTTTTCGTCGTAAATAACAAATCATAAACGCAATAGAACAAATCAATTGAATATTATGTTGTTTTTTTCTTCGATTCTTTAAAATGTGAAAAGTTTGTGTCGATTTAAATTTATTGATTATTTTGTGTGAAAAAATTTAAACTAGACTTGTCAGAGAAACTTGGAAGACTTAAGTCGTAAAAGTTTAATATTCAGATTATGTTTTCCATGCTCTCGCAATATACTTTCAGATTTACAGTTGTTTCCTTTTCACTTGTACATTATAGACTCAACATCCTTTTTCTTTTTACAGAAGAAAAGAAAAAGTCTATTTCTTTTGCAATTGCCAGTTCTTTAAAATTGTTTCTTAGAAATTCATTTTAAATTTTGCTTTTTCTTTTTTCTCTTCTTAAAATCAATATATTTTAGCAGTGGCTTTTGTCAATAGAAAAAATTTAGCGTGACCTAAATACTACATATTTTTTCGGTAACCATTAAAAGCCTTTTCTTCTCACATATAGGAGAGGTAATAATTCTTTAACTTAAAATTACATTTCGGGACATTTACTCTTTCTTTCTTTATTAGATTTTGTCACATTAACTATAGAGATTTGGTCAATTAGATATTTTGAATTAAGTTATTGAAAAATATACATACATATGTATGCATTTAAGTTGTAAAGGAAATATAAGTGAGATAATGTTTCCAAATCTAAAAGGAAATAAAGAAAATGAATCAATAAGGAGTAAACTCATGTTTAATGACCTTTTCTAAAGCACAAATAGACATAAGTATTAATTAATTTAATTAATTAAAAAATTACAAGAATAAGAACAGAACAGAAGAGAACAAAACTACAACAGAACTAGAACAGAACAGAACTAGAACAGAACTAGAACAGAACTAGAACAGAACTAGAACAGAACTAGAACAGAACTAGAACAGAACTAGAACAGAACTAGAACAGAACTAGAACAGAACTAGAACAGAACTAGAACAGAACTAGAACAGAACTAGAACAGAACTAGAACAGAACTAGAACAGAACTAGAACAGAACTAGAACAGAACTAGAACAGAACTAGAACAGAACTAGAACAGAACTAGAACAGAACTAGAATAGAACAAGTAGGAAAGTATAGTCGGGCATGGCCGACCATATAATACCCTACACCATGAGTATATTTTTAAAATTTTTACTTTTTATAAAGAAATTTTTATGTTGAATATTTTTCCAAAATATTAAGCAATTTATTGATAAAAAAAACAAAAATTTCTAAATGAGGCTTTATATAGGTCAAATTGGGCCGATCCTCGGTAAATTTGGGAAAAGGATATATTTTTAAATATCAGTTAGTTTTGTTGAGTTTAATTACGATACAAATGGTTACAAGTCAATTTTACACGTTTAAGACATTTTTTGAAGGGGGGTTTGTATGGCGGCTAGGGTCAAATAAGGGCCGATTCTTACGAAAATCTACAATCAATACTTATGTAAAACTTATTTATGCCAATTTTTAGAGAGATAATAGAATATTTGACGTAATTATGGCATAAAAAGTTCAAATCGGGAGGTACGGTTGTATGGGGGCTAGGTGAAATAATAGACCGATTTTAACCGTTTTCAATAGGCTTCGTCCCTGTGCCAAAAAACATGCTTGGTCCAAATTTCATCGAATTATCTTGAAAATTGCGGCTTGTACCTTGCGCACAAGGTTTACATGGACAGCCAGCCAGCCGGACAGACGGACGGACGGACATGTCTTAATCGACTCAGAAAATGAATCTGAGTCGATCGGTATACTTTAAGGTGGGTATTGGACCAATATTTTTGTATGTTACAAACATCAGCACAAACGTATAATACCCTCCCCACTATAGTGGTGTAGGGTATAACTAGAACAGAACTAGAACAGAACTAGAACAGAACTAGAACAGAACTGGAACAGAACTAGAACAGAACTAGAACAGAACTAGAACAGAACTAGAACAGAACTAGAACAGAACTAGAACAGAACTAGAACAGAACTAGAATTAGAACAGAACTAGAACAGAACTAGAACAGAACTAGAACAGAACTAGAACAGAACTAGAACAGAACTAGAACAGAACTAGAACAGAACAGAACTAGAACAGAACTTGAACAGAACTAGAACAGAACTATAACACAACTAGAGCAGAACTAGAACTCAACTAGAACTGAACTAGAGCAGAACTAGAACTCAACTAGAACTGAACTAGAACTGAACTAGAACTGAAATAGAACTGAACTAGAACAGAACTAGAACTGAACTAGAACTGAACTAGAACTGAACTAGAACTGAACTAGAACTGAACTAGAACTGAACTAGAACTGAACTAGAACTGAACTAGAACTGAACTAGAACTGAACTAGAACTGAACTAGAACTGAAGTAGAACTAAACTAGCACTGAACTAGAACTGAACAAGATCTGAACTAGATCTGAACTAGATCTGAACTAGATCTGAACTAGATCTGAACTAGATCTGAACTAGATCTGAACTAGATCTGAACTAGATCTGAACTAGAATTGAACTAGAAATGAAGTAGAACTGAACTAGAACTGAACTGAACTAAATCTGAACTAGAACTGAAACTAGAACCAAAACTTAAAGTCCAAATATATGTTTTGAAAATATAGACTTCCAAACAGAACCAATTTTATATAGTTTTTATCTTTAAATCTGACTCACATTATGTCGCATTCATTTTCAATAAAACACCTTTGATATTTGCACCTAACAAGTATTGCAAAATATTTAAAAATCTATTTTTTTTTTTTTGTTAATGAAATTTAATACTTTAAACTAATTTTTTACACCCAAAACACTTTTTAGTTGTAATTTATGTTACAACAATTTGACGTCATTAATTTTGTTGTTTGTTACTCGAACAAGTAGTATTTTTTTCCAAACTTTTTGTGTAAAATTTTTTGTGCTCAACTTAATTCATTTGAAATCCCCCGTCAATTTAACATTAATTTTCAAACAAATTCGTTAGCGACAATTAATGTGTGTAGTCGCCTTTTATTTTTTTCTCTATAAATTGCAATTTTATTTTGTTATCGGTACCCCGCGCATTTTTACAAATATTGTCTGTTTTACTATAAAAACGCATTTTGTTGGTGAATTTGAAAAAAATTATTTTTTTGCTTTTATAGATATTAGAGTGTGTGAACGTATCAAAGTTTTCTTGCTCAATTTTTATTAATTTTTTTTTTTTTGTAATTTGTGTCTACATGAATACATTTTTTAGAGCTCATTTTTCGCTTAGATATTCTAGTTTTCCTTGAAAAGTCTTCAGGCTTAAAATATTTGTTTAATAATTGTTGTAGAATTACAAAAATAAAATGAAAAATACTTTAATTTGCAGGCTTAGTACTAAATGGTAAGTAGATTTATTTGGAAATTTTCGAAATTAACGAAACCGAAATTAAATCATATTTTTTAAATTAATATTTCGAATATTATTATTTTTAGAACGAAATTTCAAAACAACTTATACTTAATATAGTCATATTTTAATTTTAGTTCACTACCAGTTCTATTCCAGTTCAGTTCTCGTTTAGTTCTAGTTCAGTTCTAGTTCAGTTCTAGTTCAGTTCTAGTTCAGTTCTAGTTCAGTTCTAGTTCAGTTCTAGTTCAGTTCTAGTTCCGTTCTAGTTCAGTTC
>NC_060950.1:65241529-65242672 GCF_022045245.1 Lucilia cuprina | reverse complement strand
TCTATAGTCTAGTCTATAGTCTAGTCTATAGTCTAGTCTATAGTCTAGTCTATAGTCTAGTCTATAGTCTAGTCTATAGTCTAGTCTATAGTCTAGTCTATAATCTACGTTTTAGGAAATATGCATCTACATTTCAGGAAATATGCTCAAGGAAGCGAGCTTCTGAATATATGTATATAGTCTTAGAAGACCTACATTTATTAGCTTTTAGTGGATAATATTCCATATTTCTAAAATGCATTATTAATAATATTAGCTTCCACATTTATTCTTTTGTTAACTTTGAACACTCATCAATAAATCATGCTTCTCGAGTGATGAAAAAGATTTATAATTCATTCTTTTGTTTTTTTGAAATTTTCTGTTAAATATTGATTGATTACAAAATAAGTTGAAAGCCGAAATGAGTAAACGGTTAAATAGCTGCAAATATTTGCGTTAAGCGTTCGAATAAAAGTAATGGTTATTAAAATAGCTCAATATATTCTGGGTCTTTTTTTTACAACGAAAGAGCAGCGATGCCATGAACATTCATTCCCATATTACGGAACAGTAATTTCAAATGTGGGAATTTTTTATGGTGTAAGTATATTCTGTTGGTATTTATGTTATCATGAACAAGATAGTGAATGAATGAGCCAATGATTGAATACTTTGTAGCTTGATTACGTATTGGTGACACGCACTTTCAATGTTAAGTTTTTTTGTTTGCTGTTCTTGGGGGTCCGACTTGAAGTTAATTTTGATTTTTATGATTCCCTGAATGGCAGCAGAGACATATAGATAACAACCGCAAATTTTATAAACGATGACTATGTCTGTTACTAATGACATGAATTAACATAAAAAATCAATGAACTTTTTTAAAATATGAACATATTTAAACAAAAGCAAAAATATAATAAGGTTAACGATTTACAAAAAAAAAAAAAAAAAACTTCTACTAATCTAGAAAAACAAACCCATTGGGAAATCGACAGAAAAAAGCCCAGAATTAGACACAGCTGTAGTTAGGATCCAATTCTAGTTCAGTTATATTCCAGTTCTAGTTCAGTTCTAGTTCAGTTCTAGTTCAGTTCTAGTTCAGTTCTAGTTCAGTTCTAGTTCAGTTCTAGTTCAGTTCTAGTTCAGTTCTAGTTCAGT
>NC_060950.1:65241199-65241429 GCF_022045245.1 Lucilia cuprina | reverse complement strand
GTTCTGTTCTAGTTCTGTTCTAGTTCTGTTCTAGTTCTGTTCTAGTTCTGTTCTAGTTCTGTTCTAGTTCTGTTCTAGTTCTGTTCTAGTTCTGTTATAGTTCTGTTCAAGTTCTGTTCTATTTCTGATCTAGTTCTGTTCTAGTTCTGTTCTAGTTCTGTTCTAGTTCTGTTCTAGTTCTGTTCTAGTTCTGTTCTAGTTCTGTTCTAGTTCTGTTCTAGTTCTGTTCT
>NC_060950.1:65239085-65240964 GCF_022045245.1 Lucilia cuprina | reverse complement strand
TCTAGTTCTGTTCTAGTTCTGTTCTAGTTCTGTTCTAGTTCTGTTCTAGTTATGTTCTAGTTCTGTTCTAGTTCTGTTCTAGTTCTGTTCTAGTTCTCTTCTAGTTCTATTCTAGTTCTGTTCTAGAAGTTGGTTACTGAACTAATTTTTCTATAAAAAGTTGTTCAGCAACTTGTGAAGTTATCTTATAAATAGTTTTTCTGTAAGAGAGAAATATAATTACTTCAGGCAATTCTAAAGGAAATTTTCCCTATTTCGTAAAAAGTTCTCATCAGTAACCAGACTTTTAGACTCCTGTTATTAGTTTCATTTATAAAGCAAACATGTATTTAACCCAGTTTCCATTAAATTTTTGTTTGTTGTTGTATATTATTTGGACCAATCTGAGATGTTCAACACAATATCTATACAGGTTTTCAAGGTCAAAGTAAAAAAAAAATCAGCTTATTTAAGTAAATATGAAATGTGCTTTATTTAGTGTTTTTGTTTTTTTTTTTTTTTTTTTTTTTGCCATAAACAACTGCCAACTACATAATTGTTTTTCTAAAAAAAAGATACAGGTTTATTTTTAAACAAAAATCAATTCATTTCAATTCAACACAACATACATAAATTAAAAGGCATAAAAAGATATTGTTTAACTTCGAAGTAACTGCGACTAAGTAACTGATATTTAATAAAAACAGAAAGGAATAAGACAAAAAAAGTTTAAGTCTAAACTGGGCTCTGGAAACCAGACCTAAAGTGTAAACAAATGGTTGTAAAGTGTACGTACTTTAGTGGAATGTACTTTTATTTAAGTAAAAAAAACGAAGAAAGATTTTGCTGATATGTAAGCAAGACAAGTTTGTTACAGAAACAATGCAATTATTTACACGCACCAACGAAAAAATTTCAAAAACTGTAACAGCAGGGGAGATAACGGTATACCCCGACCTATAAAAAGACTACAGCTGATACTCCTATTACATTTGAACTTCTACAAACTAGTATTCAGTCAAACTCAGAATGCACTGTCCAGATTAAAAAAATTTTTTAAGCTAGATCCATGAAATCTATAAGACCTAAAGTAGGCTACTTAAAATTTTACTTATACTTAGTTTTTACTAGTTTTCATTTAAAACCGTTGCAATCTTTTTTTTTTTTTTGTTAATTTAATGAATGTCTTAAAATAAGAAAATTGTTTTTATTTTTTGCTCCACACTTCACTTTGTTGTAGTTGTATGTGTTATTTGAGCAAAAAAACCTGTTGGATATTTAAGTGATTTTCTGCACAAATATTTCTTTACTTATTTACACAAAAGGCTTTTTTCTTATGTCGTGTATTGAATTCCTTTTGATTAATTGCATTAACAATTTTTATGGTTTTTTTCTCCTCTGCGACTTAAGTTTTGTTATAAATTAAATTTTATTTATTTATTGTTGAAGTATTTAATTGATTTATTTATGATAAAAAAGGAATTAAGTTATTAATAACTTCCGGGTAATATGTAGGAAAGGAACGAAGCTTTATGGTAAGAAAAGTTATTCCTATAGTTTTTATAGATGCAATAACTGTGCAAAAACTATTAAGGAAAGTTGTTAAGTTTCAGAGCAACATTTTGCAGAAAAAGATGTTCAGTTGCCGAGAAAAGCTGTTAATTTCTGAAAAAAGTTGTTGCTTTTAAAACATTTTTCATTGCCGTTCTGTTCTATTTCTGTTGTAGTTCTGTTCTAGTTCTGTTCTAGTTCTGTTCTATTTCTGTTGTAGTTCTGTTCTAGTTCTGTTCTAGTTCTGTTCTATTTCTGTTGTAGTTCTGTTCTAGTTCTGTTCTAGTTCTGTTCTAGTTCTGTTCTAGTTCTGTTCTAGTTCTGTTCTAGTTCTGTTCTAGTTCTGTTC
>NC_060950.1:65234210-65238985 GCF_022045245.1 Lucilia cuprina | reverse complement strand
TATAGACTAGACTATAGACTAGACTATAGACTAGACTATAGACTAGACTATAGACTAGACTATAGACTAGACTATAGACTAGACTATAGACTAGACTATAGACTTGTCCTTAAACTAGGCTATAGTTAGTTAGGTTATAATCCTCCTACTAACCTACACAGATACGTAGTTCGTTTTTTATACTTTTAAATTTTACATTTATTTTTTGTTCTACAAAACCAAAGTTTAGCTAACTTTACAATTTTTTATTTATGTCAAATACAAAATTCATAACACCGAAAAACTATAAAATAACAAAAAGAGGTAAAAGTTATTAATGTGTTGCAGGCGTGCTGAATTTTCATATAAAATAATAAAAATATTGTTAGAGAACAAAGTTCAAACTCTAAAAACTTACCAAATTCTTAGACAAAATTTCATTATTGGATTTAAGCCAAGTCTTGTTTTAAACAATAAAAACACAGGTTAAAGTTGAAGTAAAAAGAAAAACAAATTTTATATGGAACATGTACAATGTTTTCTTTAAAGACTTTTAAAACAATTGTTTTTTTTTTATTTAACAAAAATTTTTTCAGCCATAAATGGTGTTTAAATTAACAACCTCAGGCATTTGGGGGCATGATATTGATTCACGTTTTTCTCAAATGATACAGAAACAAACTAAAACCAATAAAGTAAAGTTTTTATGAAGATTAAAAACCCCAAACAGAAAATCACTAAAGCAGTCATTGACATGACTAGACAAAATCAAGAAAAGAATACTTAATAGCAATAAGAAATGCCACAAAAATCAAGCCACATTCAACACATTTATTCATTCAGTCATGCATAGAAGTCATTGAGTTTTTTTTTTTCCAGAAGAAATAACAAAAACACTCAAAACCATAAGTCACTCATTCATTAAAACCAAACACTCACTTATTCACTCTTAAGTAACAACTTCTACTTTATAACAATCAAACTCATTATCATCATTTGGATTTCCCTCAATTGCTGTAGTATTTGTTTTAATAACGATTTTTTTTTTTTTTTAAATTTTTACTGATTTTATTATATTGACATCACGTTTTAATACTAAATGAAATGAAATGATCTGATCGTTGTTGTGGTCTAGAGATAAATGAAAATAAATGAATTTAATGTCAAACGAGTCAAAAACGTTTTTAGTGTCGACTTATTTTTTCTTATTTTATCAAGAGTTGAGATTTTTATAAATGATTTTCAAGTTTTGCTACTTTTTACTTTAATTTTTAATCTGCGATTTATACGATTTATTGTGATTTATTAAAATATGTTTCTGTGAAATTAGTGTTCATTAGGCGAAACTTTAAGTCAGTTTTAAATTTTAGAACAATTTCATAAGTAGCTTTTATGATATCAATTATATTGTGTTTAATTACTGAACATTCTATTATACGTCAGTTGAGGAATTTTAAGTATTTTATAAAAAGATTATATAAATTTTCTCACAAGTTGAAACAAAGTTCTTAATTTGAAATACTTAAAGGTCAAGATAAATATTCTTTATTAGAGGAATATTTGAACAAAGTTGTAAAATAAACTTTTTAAGAAAAACTGACCATTAGCAGAGCAGAAGTTTTTTTTCCAAAACATTTTTACAAAATTTCATTAAACAAGAACTATAACAGAACTAGAACAGAACTAAAACAGAACTAGAACTGAACTAGAACTGAACTAGAACTAGAACTGAACTAGAACTGAACTAGAACTGAACTAGAACTGAACTAGAACTGAACTAGAACTGAACCAGAACTGAACTAGAACATAACTAGAACATAACTAGAACAGAACTAGAACATAACTAGAACATAACTAGAACAGAATTAGAACAGAACTAGAACAGAACTAGAACAGAACTAGAACAGAACTAGAACAGAACTAGAACAGAACTAGAACAGAACTAGAACAGAACTAGAACAGAACTAGAACAGAACTAGAACAGAACTAGAACAGAACTAGAACAGAACTAGAACAGAACTAGAACAGAACTAGAACAGAACTTGAACAGAACTAGAACAGAACTTGAACAGAACTAGAACATAACTAGAACACAACTAGAACACAATTAGAACACAACTAGAATACAACTATAACACAATTAGAACACTAGAACACAACTAGAACACAACTAGAACACAACAAGAACACAACTAGCACACAACTAGAGCACAACTAGAACACAATTAGAACACAAGGTTAACTTTATGCTGAAATAGGTATACAATTACTGAGCAACATTCAGTAGAAAAACTTGTCTAGTTATGAGACAACTTTCTTTACAAAAAATTGTACAATTTCTGATTATGTTTTTATAGAAAAAGTTGTCTATCTACTGAACAATTTTCTATAGAAGAAGTTGTTTGGTTACTGAACAACTTTGTGTAGATAAAGTTGTCCAGTAACTAAACAATTTCCAATAGAAAAAGTTGTCAATTTCAAAGCAACTTTCTATAGAAAAAAGTTGTTCAATTACTGAGCATCTTTATAAACAAGAATTGTTCACTTAGTGAGTAACTTTCAGTAGAAGAATTTATTCAGTTACCGAAATGATTTACTTTCTGTAGAAATGTTTGTGTAGTTACTGAGCAACTTTCTATGAGAAAAGTTGTCGAGTTGCTTAACAACTTTTTGAACGAAATGTTGTTCAGTTATTTAACAACTTTCTGTGGGAAATGTTGTTCAATTGCTGAGCAACTTTTTATAGAAAAAGCGATTAAATGGTTAATTTTCTGTAGAAAAAGTTGTCCAGTTACTTTTACTGTTACTGAGATGCTTTCTATATAAAATGTTGTACAGTTTCAAAGCAACTTTCTATAGAATGAGCTTGGATTGAAAAGCATGTATGATCAATTTTTTATAGAAAAAGTTGTCCATACCAATATTGGGTGTGTGCTGATGTTTATAGGTCAAAATAATGTCCGTCCCAAAAACGCACCTGAAAGGATACCAATCATTACTGAGAATCGTTTTCTGACTCGATTAAGCCATGTCCGTCCATCCGTTCGTCCGTCCTTCCGTCTGGATATTGTTAAAACCCCTTAATTATTGAAGTATATGATAAAATATAATATCTAATTATGTTTTTCTTTTTTTTCTTTACAGTTTTTCTCTCCATAAATCAACAATTTAAAACAAAATTAAATAAAAATTAATTAAAATATTTTAAAATCATTTCAATTGTTCGGTACAAAAAAATATTGTTCAACAAATTAAGAAAACAATAAAGAAATAAAATAAAAAACTAAAATCATGAACACGAAACGTGTTGCACATATAACTGTCATCAAATGACAAATGCTTGACAGCATCAATCAGCAACTATTACGACAACAAAAACAACAAATATATTTCCAGCAGCAACATCAACATAATCACCATACATTTGATTGTTTAAAAAATTTCAAAATTATGGCCGGTTTTCGTAAACGTGGCTGTCGTACACGCACTTGGTTTCTACTCAAGGACTCGGTAATCTTTGTCATAATCATGTGCGTTCTACAAATCTATTTTCAATCAACTTTCCAATTAATAAATGGTGAAATAATAAAAACAGACAATAAAATAGAGCCCAGCAAGGGTCGTCGACAAACTGCCACAAATGAAAAGGATGCTTTCGAAGAAAACATCCTGCTCGAGGAGAGTAGTGTAAGAAAAGTGCTAGAAAATTTAACCAAAGATGAATTTAGTGTAGTCGATGTAAATAATATTAAGATAGAGGAAAAAATTATATTTAAAACAAATTTTAAGAAAAATCAAAATAAACTAAATAGTAATAAAAAACCAAATGATATGGAAAAGCAAAGAATAGAGGCGGCAAGGATAACAGCAGCGGCAAAAGCTGAAGATAAGTTCGAAGAGGAGGAAAATGCAAATGAAACATTTGCAGGTGAACAAAAAACAAAAGCAAATGTATTAAAGAAGTTCTCTAACAAAGAGAACACTAACACTGCAACATACACTAACGTGACTAATACTACTTCCACCGAATATCCTGTCACTACCACAAAAAAGTCAACACTTATTGGTGGCACTGGTGGTGTTAGCAATCTTTTTGGCATACGTGAAAATGTCATGCTACCCTCGGAGGATCCCGAACGAGAGGCTCAAATTTTATATGAAAAGACTCTTAAAGAGTATCATGTTAATAACTTAGATGCTGCTTCATCGTCATCATCTTCTTCCTCATCCTCCTCCTCTTCATCGTCATCATCATCATCATCATCTGGTGTTGTGTCTGATACAGACACTGAAGCTGCCACACCACAACGTTCTTTACATACGGTCTGTGATAAATGGTCACAGAAACATTGTCATTGTACGGGTACATTGGGTCGTTTATCCTTGAATTGTCGCAACATTGGAATATTAGCTGTACCAGTGGATTTACCCAGTGATACTGTTGTTTTGTAAGTACATAACATTATTATTTTTAAATGTATGTTTTTTTTTCTAGTTTGTTCTCTCTTTGGTTTATATGTGATTTAACCTTTCAGGAATTGCAAGGAATAAAATAAATAAAAAGAAACCATTTGTTTTAGTCGAACTTAAGAGCTTAACTTTTGGACAACAGAAGGATTTGGTTAAATAATTTTATAAGAGTATTAGCATTTAAAAGGGGGAAATTTAATAATGAAGAGCAAATGAATTGAACTAGAACTGAACTAGAACTGAACTAGAACTGAACTAAAACTGAACCAGAACTGAACTAGAACTGAACTAGAACTGAACTAGAACTGAACTAGAACTGAACTAGA
>NC_060950.1:65232222-65234110 GCF_022045245.1 Lucilia cuprina | reverse complement strand
TATGACTAGACTATGACTAGACTATGACTAGACTATGACTAGACTATGACTAGACTATGACTAGACTATGACTAGACTATGACTAGACTATAACTAGACTATGACTAGGACTAGAACTATGAACAGCACTAAAAACTACAACTACATTTATTCGTCTAAATTTCTGCAACACCTTCTTATTTCAAATTCTTAACAAATGACATGACATAAGATATGACTTCAAATGCGTTTTTTATCGGGAAAAACATTAAGAGATATGACAACAGCAAGGTCTTTCTATATTTACAAAAAATCTTATAGCAAAAACTAATTGCTTATTGGTGGCAATTACTTTGTATGTTAAATATTAAAAAAAAAATAAAATTTCATTTAAATTTTAATGCAAATTTCAAACTGTCTGAAAGAAATAGTGAAATTTTTTTATTTTTCATTGCAATACTTAAGTTTAAATAATGCAAACGATTTGTTTTTTTTTAAATTTGCCATATTTTCTTGTTAAGTGAAAAATCAAAACTCATAAATAAATGTTTGATATTTTGTTTTCCATTATTTCAGTTCTCAAGAATGACCCCTTTTTCGTACATTTTTTTCTTGTTTTTGCAAATAAATTTAAAGTCAGCTTTTATTTTGTTTGTGTGATTTTTATGCATTTTTCTGTACGCACCTCATAAATTGTTATAAATGTGTTTGGGTCTTGTGTGTCTGCAGACCCACAGCAAGTAGGAACGTAAAATTGTTTATATTGCCACAGTTGTGAGTGTTATTGTCATCATCTCTGTTGCCCCTGGCATCATCGCCCTCATGATTTTACCACTTCTGTGTTGCTTTTTTAACCGTATGCCATTTGTTCTCTAAGAGTTTCAACCCCTTAAGGAAGGAAATAGCAAAAAAGGAAAAACCACATTAAATTTTTGAGCATCGTCATATTTTTGTGGTTATGTGTTTGCAGGAGTGTTTATTATTATGATTGTTGGGAAACCATCCCCGACAATTGTAGTGTCATTTATTTCAGCAAGTAGGAGTATTTGTTGGTTTTACACATAATAATTCTATGCTCATACACAGAATTTATTACAATTTGTTTGTAACTTTTTAATATTGCTTGTCTGCAGTACGCTACTAAGTGCCAACATAAAAACGACTTAAGTTGCTTTAAAAAAAGTTGTTTAAGATAAAATATCTATTGGAATTAGCTTCTGTCCGGAGATCATTACAAAAAACAACAAACAATTTTGTCCAGTTACTATATTATTTGCAAATAATTTAATAATAGGTAATAGGGTAGCTTTTATTGCTACCACTGTCTATGTGCTTTATGCACTTAACTACAGCGTTTAAGTGTTTTAAGATCATTTTGTGTGTCACCACCTCCTTATTATCTACCACTTGACTTTATTATGTTCCTTTTTTAAAATACTTCTGCTGAAAAATGAACTTGCAACAACATTACTATTAACTCAACTATAGACTAGACCATAGACTTTATATTAGACTTAACACTAGCCTATAGACTAGACTAAAGACTGGTCTATGGAATAGACTAAACACTTGTCTATAGACAGGACTAAAAACTAGTCTATAGGCTAGACAGAAGACTGGTCTATAAACCAGGATAAAGACTATTCTATAGACTAGACTAAACACAAGTCTATAGACTAGAGTAAATACTAGTCTAAAGACTGGACAAACTATATATAGACAAGACTATAGATTAGACTTTAGACTAGAATATAGACTAGACTATAGACAAGACTATAGACTGAATTATAGATTAGACTAGAGACTAGACTATAGAAAAGACTATAGACTAGACTATAGACTAGACTATAGACTAGACTATAGACTAGACTATAGACTAGACTATAGACTAGACTATAGACTAGACTAT
>NC_060950.1:65228750-65232122 GCF_022045245.1 Lucilia cuprina | reverse complement strand
TATAGTCTAGTCTATAGTCTAGTCTATAGTCTAGTCTATAGTCTAGTCTATAGCCTAGTCTATAGTCTAGTCTATAGTCTAGTCTATAGTCTAGTCTATTGTCTAGTCATAGTCTAGTGATAGTCTAGTCATAGGTTTTCAGGTTGTCAATGTGCTGTCATCCCTCAGGACACACTTAACCGTTTTGTGTTAGTATGAGTTAATAATTAGTGGCTTTTAATCAAGCAATTATTTTTTACCACTTGTAAGTAAATTGATTTATTGATACAAAAAGCCAACCAGCTATTAGTTAAATCTTTTTTTTTTTCCATAAAACTATAAATATTTATTATATTTACAAAATATTAATTAAAAATTTTATTTAAAATACATATGTATGCATTGAGTTTTTTGCCTCAGTGTTCACCAATTGTTATTAATTTGAAATGGCCAATATTTTGTTATGGAGCAGCATGCAGAATTTTGTTTTTTGCCAATTGAGAATTTTTTTTTTCATTTGGGTAGTTTCACATAAAATTTTAAGACCGAAACAAAACAGAAAAGTTAGTTAGAGAAAAAACTTAACAGACAGTTATTAAAGTGGTATTGTTTGCATTTTTAATTTGTTTGTATTTGTTGTTTGGGTTAAAGTTACGAAAGGAAAAATTGTGTTAACGAAAAACAAACAAAAAAATAAACAACAAGTAGAAGTAGCTCACAGTGCTTCAAGTGTCTTTAATCCAGCCAAAGCATTGGTTGGTATCCGATAGAATAAATTACCCTCCAGTCGCAGAGTGCGTAATTTTGGCAAATGTTGCAGGCTGTTGCTGTCCATGCTCGCTAAGGCATTGCCATTTAATTGCCTGTGTGTTGGGTGGTTGGGTTAACATTTTTGTTTGCATTTGTTGTAGGTGCAATAGTTTGGTTTTTAGTTGGGCAGCCAGTTTTATTTGTATTATTATATTTTGGCCACACAAACATATAATATAATATATATAAATGCATAAATTTATGGTTATAATATTATTTTATTTATTTTGGTTGGTGGTAAATTTTTTTTTATTTTTTTTCAAAACAGGACCATAATAGCAATTATGAGGGTTTTTGCAAATATTTTCACATACAAAAAAGGCAACATTTAAAGTTTTAAATTGTATAGAGATAAAAGGAGATATATAGATATTTTTTACAAAAAAGCCTTTTGTGTAAAGTGAGTGGCTTGTTTGCGAAGAATAATATAGAAATTTAATAAAAGAGCAGCATACTTTTGGGGATAAGTTTAGCTGCATAATAACAGATAGTTAAATACAAGAAATCCAATTAAAATATTTTAAATAAATTGAATAAATAAACTTATTGAGTACACTTTCCGCTGCTCTTTTATTAATATATACAATGCCAATTAAAATTTTATTTCTTTAAAAACTTGAAAATTATCATTTTAGTGCCGCAAGTTTTTCAGAATTTTATTTCATATAAAATTTTTTCTTATATTTTTGCTTTAAAATTTTGTACAATTTAATATTAATTTAATTTCATAATATTTTTATTATAGTGTTAATACTTACATAGATATTAAACTAACTAAACCTTGAAAAGCATAAGCGGGCAATGTTTTAAGGCCACAGTTTTGTAAATTTAAACGTTTCAACTTGCTCAAACCATAAAATGCTAAAGGATCCAAAATGTCTAAACTATTATCAGCTAAGGTTCTGAAAATAGAATTAAGAAATAATTAATAAAATATATATTCGATTTAGGTTCAGTTCTCATTGAACTGAACGCAATTCAGTTCTAGTTCAGTTCTAGTTCAGTTCTAGTTCAGTTCTAGTTCAGTTCTAGTTCAGTTCTAGTTCAGTTCTAGTTCAGTTCTAGTTCAGTTCTAGTTCAGTTCTAGTTCAGTTCTAGTTCAGTTCTAGTTCAGTTCTAGTTCAGTTCTAGTTCAGTTCTAGTTCAGTTCTAGTTCAGTTCTAGTTCAGTTCTAGTTCAATTCTAGTTCAGTTCCAGTTCAGTTCTAGTTCAGTTCTAGTTTAGTTATAGTTCAGTTGTAGTTCAGTTCCTCCTTGTAAAAACTTTTTTTTATTATAAATTATAAATTTTGATTTGTGTAATAAATGAAAATGAGTCTTTAGTAAAAAGTTTGATTTATAGCAGGTAATAAAAATTTCGATCAATAATGAAGTTATTAATAAATTATGTAAAATATTAAATTTTTATGAGAAATTAAATTTGTTTATGTGTTTTGTATTAAAAATTGAATATGCAAATAAAATTTATAATTTTGTAATGAAAATGTTTTTTTTTACTGTACGTATGATAAATATTTATTACTAAAAAATTTCGTATACGCTACCATGTTTTTATTATAACGTTTACTAGACTTATACTTCCTGTTTGATAAATATGTTACGAATATGTTTGAATATTCCAAATTCATTAGCTACTGATTAGGAAATTCCAAAAAGTTTTTCATATGTTTGTATTTACTTTGACATAAACGATGTAAATTTATGTAGGTTTTTTTTAATTTCTCATATTTACAACATAATACAAAAATCTCTTGCAGCGTAATGTATTATTAAAAATATTAAAATACTTTTTTACACATTTTCCACTAATACATATATACACAAAAACAAATTGTCGTAAAAGACCGAGTGTTTATTACAATTGTCAGATATTGTTAAACATACAAAAGGAAATTGAAGAAAACTCCAAAATTTACATATTTTATTTAGTGTTTCATAGTCGTTCTTTTTATTTATGTTAATGATGTGTGAAGCGAATGACTAACGGTTAACGCAGCAAAGAACAATCAAATTAGGAAACGACATTGAAAGTTTTTTTTTGGAATTTATAGAGCAAAAAATAAAAAGTAGCAGACACTGTACGTGGATTTTTTATTTTTAACTTTCAATAAATAATCTTATAAATACTTACAATTCTTCCAAACTAGTTGCCATAAAAAATGAGTTTGCTTCTAATTTGGTTATATTATTGTTGCCCAAATCTCTGTAATGAAAAATTAAAAAGAATAAATGCATTATTTTCATTTTATAAATATATTCAACCAAAAAGTAATAAAAATTAAATTAAATTATCGATTAGAAAGTATTAAATTTAGTTGTTTAGTTCTAGTTCAGTTCTAGCTCAGTTCTAGTTCACTTCTAGTTCAGTGCTAGTTCAGTGCTAGTTCAGTTCTAGTTCAGTTCTAGCTCAGTTCTAGTTCTAGTTCAGTTCTAGTTAAGTTAAAGTTCAGTTTTAGTTCACTTCTAGTTCAGTTCCAGTTCAATTCTAGTTCAATTCTAGTTTAGTTCTAGTTCAGTTCTAGTTCAGTTCTAGTTCAGTTCTAGTTCAGTTCTAGTTCAGTTCTAGTTCAGTTCTAGTTCAGTT
>NC_060950.1:65226934-65228650 GCF_022045245.1 Lucilia cuprina | reverse complement strand
TAGTCTAGTCATAGTCTAGTCATAGTCTAGTCATAGTCTAGTCATAGTCTGGTCATAGTCTAGTCATAGTCTAGTCATAGTCTAGTCATAGTCTAGTCATAGTCTAGTTATGGTCTAGTCATAGTCTAGTCATAATCTAGTCAATTGTCTAGTCATATTCTAGTTATATTCAAGTCATAGTCACTTCAAAGTAGTCATTGCTTCTACAATTTGAACTATTGTTTACACTTCCTTTTTCATTGGTTACTCCATGTAAACTATGTTTAACATCATGTAAACTACTCATCTGTTATATATTTTTATTAATTTTTTTTTTTATAAAATTTATTTATTTATAGTCTAAGTACTGTAAAGTGAAATTTCCCTTTGTAGTCCTTAAAACTTTTTCCGACTCCCCTTATATTGTTTACACCACTTTAGCACAACTCTTTCTAACTCCAAAATAAAAATTACACCATAAAACTATTGAGTATATTCTAGAAATAAAAAGGAAATTTGTAAAATGTAAAAAAAATACTTACAGAATTTTTAAAGCAGTTAAATTTGTAAAGGCGCCAGACGAGATTTTCATGATTTGATTACGTTTTAAAAGACTGCAAATACAGAAAAGTACAGATTATTTGAAAGCAATAAAAATTCATATGCAGTTAAAAAAAATTATTTTACAGACATCTAAACTATTCAATATTATTACATGGAACATTTTTGTAAGCAAACAAAGGAATATTAATATTAAAAAAAATCTATAAATTTTAAAACGCTTCGATAAGCTAAGAATGCTTAGAAAATCATGTTATACATTAAGAAACATTAAAATAAAACCATAAGAGATGTTAAGTGGTTTTAGAAAACAAATCCACCATAAAGTATGGAATATATTTAAAATGACTTTTAAAAATACTTTTAAAATAGTTGTTCTAAACGATCACATATGTACTATGATTTTCTCTGCATTATTAGAAATTACTGCTTGTTATAACTAAAAATCTTATTAGTTAATAAAACAATTTTAAAATATTTTTTTTCATACTTACAGCACCACCAAGTTAGGCATTCTAGGAAAGTCTTCATCATTTATTATTGTCAATAAATTACTGCCAAGATTCCTGTACAAATATTATTGTAAAATAAAAAAGTTAGCATCTCATACTGATAAAAAAATACGTAAACATTAGTTTGATTTTAGATTCGTATGAATAATTATATTTATTAGAATTACAAATATTTATATTTTTTTAGCTATAAATCATTAATAAAACAAATTACGGTAATATTTTATATAAAAGATTTAAATAATAACTACATAAAATTAATAACATTTCGTGTGTTATTTAAAAACCTATTCTAAAGAAATAAGGATTTTTAAATTATCTAAAATATAGTGCATAGCTTCAAGTCAATAACCTGATATTCAGTACAATTTAGTCTATAGTCTAGTTTTATGTCCAGTCTTTACTCTTAACTATAGTCCAGTCTAGTTTATAGTTCAGTCCATAGTCTAGTCTTTACTTCAGTCTATATTCTAGTGTAAGTCTATATTCTAGTGTAAGGTCCAACCTATAATCTATAGTCTAGTCTACAGTCTAGCCTTAAGCCTAGCATTCAGTTTAGATTATATAGTCTAGTCTATAGTCTAGTCTATAGTCTAGTCTATAGTCTAGTCTATAGTCTAGTCTATAGTCTAGTCTATAGTCTAGTCTATAGTCTAGTCTATAG
>NC_060950.1:65219599-65226834 GCF_022045245.1 Lucilia cuprina | reverse complement strand
ACCTTGTATGGGAGCTATGACCAATTATGGACCAATCCAAAAAAGATTTAGTTTTAATATTTCTGTATATAAGAGCAATACTTGTACCAAATTTTATATCGATATCTTATTTAAGTAATGGGTTATGTGCGTTTAAGTGATTTTCGGGATGGGACCTTGTATGGGAGCTATGACCAAATATGGACCGATCGAAAAAAATCTTCAATTGTATTATATTTGTATATAAGAGCAATACTTGTACCAAATTTTATATCGATATCTTAGTTTAGTAATGGGTTATGTGCGTTTAAGTGATTTTCGGGAGGGGACCTTGTATGGGAGCTATGACCAATTATGGACCGATCCAAAAAAAACTTTCATTGTAATATTTCTGTATATAAGGTCATTATTTGTACCAAATTTTATATCGATATCTTAATTTAGTAATGAGTTATGCGCGTTTAAGTGATTTTCGGGAGGGGACCTTGTATGGGAGCTATGACCAATTATGGACCGATCCAAAAAAGATTTAATTTTAATATTTCTGTATATAAGAGCAATACTTGTGCCAAATTTTATATCGATATCTTATTTAAATAAAGGGCGTTTAAGTGATTTTCGGGAGGGGACCTTGTATGGGAGCTATGCCCAAATATGGACCGATCGAAAAAAATCTTCAATTGTATTATATTTGTATATAAGAGCAATACTTGTACCAAATTTTATATCGATATCTTAGTTTAGTAATGGGTTATGTGCGTTTAAGTGATTTTCGGGAGGGGACCTTTTATGGGAGCTATGACCAATTATGGACCGATCCAAAAAAAACTTTCATTGTAATATTTCTGTATATAACATCATTATTTGTACCAAATTTTATATCGATATCTTAATTTAGTAATGAGTTATGCGCGTTTAAGTGATTTTCGGGAGGGGACCTTCTATGGGAGCTTTGACCAAATATGGACCGATCCAAAAAATCTTTTATTGTAATGTTTATGTATATAAAAGCAATACTTATACCAAATTTTATATCGATATCTTGATTTAATAAAGAGTTATGCGCGTTTAAGTGATTTTCGGAAGGGGACCTTGTATGGGAGCTATTACCAAATATGGACCGATCCAAAAAATCTTTCATTGTAATATTTCTGTATATAGGAGCAATACTTGTACCAAATTTTATAACGATATCTTAATTTAGTAATGAGTTATGCGGGTTTAACTGATTTTCGGGAGGGGACCTTGTATGGGAGCTATAACCAATTATGGACCGATCCAAAAAAGCTTTCATTGTAATATTTCTGTATATAAAAGCAATACTTATACCAAATTTTATATCGATATCTTAATTTAGTAATGAGTTGTGCACGTTTAAGTGATTTTCGAAAGGGGACCTTGTATGGGAGCTATGACCAATTATGGACCCACCAAAAAAAGTTTTCCTCTAGATAAATTCTATTGTCAAAAGATTTCAATTTCTAAAATTTTGTGAAAATATCGGCATTACGACGGAAGTTATTAACAAAAAACCAAATTTCCGGGAATTTGTACTTTTGTATGGGAGGTATATGAAGTTGTGGACCGATTCTGACGATTTTACGCATAGGTTAAGCTCTTGTGTGGAAACGAATGTATGTCAATTTTTATGGAATTATCTTGCATAGTTTTCGAGAAAATTACATCAGAATGTGTAAAAAATGCCTATTTTTTTCGAGGTTGTTTCAAATTTTGATTCATAACTTTTCCCGATGTGAACCGATTTTGCCCATTTTCAATACCAAACAACTTAGGAAAACAAAGAACATTTTGGGTGAATTTGGTTAAATTCTATTGCTTCGTTTTATCGTGAGCGTGTTTTACACAGACAGACGGACAGACGGACAGACGGACAGACGGACAGACGGACATAGCTAGATCGACTCAGAATTTGATAAGGACCCAGAATATATATACTTTGTTGGGTCTCAGATGAATATTTCTTGGTGTTACACACGGAATGACAAAGTTATATATACCCTCTATCACCACTGATGGTGGTGGAGGGTATAAAAATATTTTCTTTTAAGTTAACAAAAAAAGAAACGGAAAAAATACATCGATATAAACTTAATTGATAAAAGTGTGTGTAAAGAATGGCAAGTAAAAAAACAATTCAAGTGATTTTTTTTTCTTTTTTTTTTTTGAGAAAAATTCCTAAACACTTTAAAATAAGTTTGTTTTTAAAGCTGCAAAAAATGGACCACACTTAAAGTTTGCACTTTAGAAAAAACTTAAAATTAAATCGCAAAAACATTTACACCGTTAAACAGATTTCTACTTAGGTTAAGTCCTAATATTTCAATTTTGTGATGATATTTTTTTATTATACTCAAAAACTGAATAAAACATAAAATTTTTATTATTATTATTATTTTGTTTTAAATTTAAAGATAACAAAACAGCAACAAGAATTTCTTAATAGGGCAAGAGTTGTAGTAGTTCTCCCGCAATGTTTTTATAATTATCTATTTTGCTGTGTAAAACCGCAAAGCAAATCTATAGTTAAGCGCATATTTAGTGCGTGTTGGGAGAATGCAAAGAACAAGTGTTTGTCTGTAAGTTCTTGCTGAATACTATGTACACATACACATGAGTGTGTAACACATATGTATGTTTATGAGAACACAACAAGGAGAATTTTAATTTCAAAATTCAAACACAGACGGCCAATGAGTGTGTAACTTACACATGAGAGAAACAAATAATTTTGAATTAAAATTCGTTATCAAAATAATTTGTTTTTAAAGAATATTAGGGAGGTACTTTTTTTAAATAGAATGATCAGTGGCATATATACAACAATGCGAGGGCTCAAAACATATTTTAATAAATCAACTTGAACTGAACTAGAACTGAACTATAACTGAACTAGAACTGAACTAGAACTGAACTAGAACTGAACTAGAACTGAACTAGAACTGAACTAGAACTGAACTAGAACTGAACTAGAACTGAACTAGAACTGAACTAGAACTGAACTAGAACCAGAACTGAACTAGAACTGAACTAGAACTGAACTAGAACTGAACTAGAACTGAACTAGAACTGAACTAGAATTGAATTAAAACTGAACAGTAGGGTATTATAAAGGTCTCGTGCGTTCGACTTTATGTACTTAGTTTTTCATTTTACTCTCAAGTGGAATTCTTTGCCAAATGGTGTGTATTTTCTGTAAGTGGGTTGGATTTAAATGCATTTTATAAAGATTATTTTTAATGTTCATAGTGTTAAAAATAAATATCTAAGACTTTCTAAATAATTATGATTTGAAGATATCTCTATGTGTGAGTAGAAATTGAAAATTTATAAAAGAAAAAAATGGTAGACAAGATGGTAACAGAAATAAATTGATTTCTGCAAATCTAGTGGATTTTTCTAATAAAATAGTTATTTAAGAACTGTAGAAAGTTTTATTGTATTAAAAATAGAGGTCATATTTTTAAAGCTGAACAGGCATAGAATGGAAAATGTTATTAATTCGAAGAATAATTATACATTAACTCCTTAAACCAAGTAGTTATGTTTTGTGAAATAAAATTGAAAATATTTTTAGTTTAATTGTTTATCCGCAAGAAACCCAAACTCGTTATCTATTTCCTTGTACAACCATCTGATAACTATTTGTATATAAAATATTTTGCAAAATAATATTTATTTTTTTATCTATTTTTATCCTAACAAATCATTTGTACTGTACAACTTAATGAACCAAAACTACAACAAATAAAAATCACATCATTTATTTCTCTAAATACAATTCAGCTCCCAGTGGACCACTTTCAATTGTATTAAATATTTGGTTGCAAAAAATAAGAAAACTTGTCTCAAAATTCATAATAAATAGACTAAAACACATTTCTGTTGTTGTTGATGTGGCTTTTCATACCAGTTAGTAGTCAAAATATATTTCAATTTCTAACTGGAGTTCTGACTCAAGCTGTTACAATCACATAATATGTATTTTTTAAAGAACCCAACGGAATTTTGAACTTTTTGTAGAACATGTTAAAAAATAAGAACGGAAAGTTGGTTTACAATGAGCAGACGAAGTCCACCAATAGCTATGAGTCAAATTTGAGACATTCTCTCTATCTCTCTCGATCAGATTATCCAATAATCTCTTGATTAATGTTTCTCTCGTTAAGTAGTGGGTACTTACTCAATTGATCGTATCCAGTTCATCGATATATAACGATCAACGATCAGTTGAAAGATTTTTGCCTTTATCATAAGTTTGTCTCAACTGATAGTTTATAGTTGATCTATAGATCACTGGTTGCGTTTATCTGTTGAATAGTCGATTATAATAGGAACTTACCGATCTATAGAGCACTGATCGTTAAAATTTAGATGGACTGATCAAGTGGTTAATTAGGTCAAGTGCATGACACTGATCAAAATATAAACTTATCACGTAATGTTGAGTGAGCAACACAATACTTAAAGTAAAGTAGAGAAAGATCAATTGACAGATCATCTAGAGAGAGAGAGAAAAAGACTCTCATGATCTGTCAATCAATTGATCTTCCTTAACTTTACTTTAAGTAGTGTGTTGCTCACTCAACTGATCGTATACAATTGATCTATACATCACGTGATCAGTCCATCTCTGTCTTAACGATCAGTTGAAAGACCACCTTATCGGTCATTCTCTCTCTTAAAGATCAGATGATGTGACAATCAATAGATCTTTCTCTACTTTACTTTAAGTAGTGAATGCCTCAACTGATCGCATACAGTTGATCTATACACTCCATTATAAGTTTTTCTCTTGATCAGTCTGTCGTGCACTTGACCTAATTGATCGATATAGTTTATAACGATCTCTTGTCTAAAATGATAGTTTAGAGTTGATCTATACATCACATGATAAGTTTATTATATGATCAGTGAATCGTAATCATAACTTAACGATCAGTTGACTAATAGACCACGTCCTCAGTCTAGTTATCTCTTTACGGTCAAATAATACCTTTTATCGTAAACAATTGATATTTACATCACTTTCTTTTGATTGGTCTATATATCTCTTAACGATCATTTGATAGATTTTTGTTTATAACAATCTCTTGTCTTAAATGATCGTTTAGAGTTGATCTATACATAACTTTATAGTTTTTTTCTGTGATCAGTGGATGGAAATCTTAGTTTAACATTTGTAGATCATATTATCGGTCTCCTATCTCTTTACGATCAATTAATCCCTTCATCAGTTTATCCTTCTCCACTTTACTTAAAAGATTGAGTAGCTAAATCAACTGATCCTTTTCTGTTGATCTATACATCACTTTGACAAGTTGATCTTTTCATCGGTTTATTTGAACCATGGATCACTTGTTCAATATATTTTTCGCTCTTAGCGATCAGTTTATGAATGGATCAATTCATAAGGCTCTCTTCTATACGTTGTTTATGTTATGTGCTTATCAGTTGTTGCCTTTAAAACTGCAGGGTATTTAAAGTGAGATAGTGGTAAAAAAATGAGAGTAATAATTGTGCACTAATACTACTGCAAGTACAATATGAATTGTGTTAAATTTGTATAGAGTTTGTATGTGATTGCACAAGGAGAAAAGCATGCCCGGTAGATCGGAGTGAAACAAAAGTACAGTGTTATCAATCTTAGGCTACTTAGGGATAGTAGAGAGGATATTAACTTGCACTATAAGAATGTTATCAATCAAACTGTTAAAATTGTGGAAATTCTGATATATTGTTCACTAACAGAACTGCTGGGTACATTGCACACTCTTCTAATGTCATTGAGCTTTAGTACCAAGAGTTCCTTAAAAGAAAAAAAATATATAAAGCAAACAATTTTAAATTTATTTTACTTTGCTCCACTGTCCAACATATTCAAAAAATATACTTTTTAAATTGCAAAAATTAAAGCATAAGCTAAGGAGTGTACAAACACAAGTATAGTCTGCTCCACATACTTTCATTTATTATTGCCATTCTTGCTATACAGTTTCGCACACAGGAAATTCACAAAATGAAGCACATTTTTGTGCCAATGTAAACAGGATAATTATGAACATGTTAAGTGATGTTTATAAAATACATTTCACATTCATTTCACCAGCTCAAATAATAAAATAAAAATAAACGAGAGAAAATTTATCTAAAAAGAAAAAAAAGAACAGCAAATGCTTGTCTGTGGGGAAACCAGATTGAGGGTGCGTTACAGAGTTAAAAAAAAAACTTTACCAGAGCTTAAGTTTAAATAAATGTTGTGTGGGATTTAGTGCGTAAAATAAATAGTTACAATGATTATTAAGGGATTATCAAAGGAAATTGAAAAAAAAGAACTAGATAAAGATTCATTGAACAATTATTTGTTACGACATAGAACAAGTTAATAAATTTAGTTGTTTCAAAACGAGGTCAATTGGACATCGCATCATGATTTAATGAGAGAAATGCTAACATGTTTACAATAAAAATTTTAAGAAATAATTTAAAAAATTAATATTTTGATTAAAAAATGTCTAAGTTCAGAACTTTACAAGTCAATTTACAAGATTAGCGACTGAACTATTGCAAACATACATACATATGAATTGCAATGGCCTAGGCCTTTAAAAAGACTGCAGATTAAAATATTGATAATCGGACTATTGAAAGGACTATTGACTTGTACTTTGTAACCGCTATGGACAATACTGTTGACTCGACTATTAATAATAAACTGGATAACACTATTGGAAAGATCATTGATCAGATCATTGATTAGACTATTGACTAATCTATTGACCAGACTATTGACTAGACTACTGTGTAAGTTATTGACAGGACTACTTACAAGGACATTGACTGGTAGATCTATATAATAGATTAGTGATTAAAATTAGACCGTTAAATAACTACTTTGTTGACTACACTTTAAACTAGGACATAGACTAAGCTAATGATAAGATTATTGACGGACCACTATGACAAGCAACTAGGCTACAGACGAGCTTTAAGTAAACGAATGTTCAGACTATGTCAGTACTAAGTATGACTAAACTTTTGCCATATCTATAATATGACTAGACTATGACTAGACTATGACTAGACTATGACTAGACTATGACAAGACTATGACAAGACTATGACTAGAGTATGACTAGACTATGACTAGACTTTGACTAGACTATGACTAGACTATGACTAGACTATGACTAGACTATGACTAGACTATGACTAGACTATGACTAGACTATGACTAG
>NC_060950.1:65205203-65219499 GCF_022045245.1 Lucilia cuprina | reverse complement strand
AACTAGAACTGAACTAGAACTGAACTAGAACTGAACTAGAACTGAACTAGAACTGAACTAGAACTTAACTAGAACTGAACTAGAACTGAACTAGAACTGAACTAGAAAAGGACTTAATTATCCTTTAAAAGTTCGTACAGTTTTCACAACAGTTAATTTCTTGTTTAAACTTACGCAATTGCGGCCAAATATCCATCATACTATTATTCCACAAACTCATATCAAACTCAGCATCCGAAGGAAATAGTACAGCTTCCTGTACCAATGGTGGTTTTTTACTTGCCGACATTGCAACCAGTGGTATAAAGGGACAGCAGTGATAAGCATATGATAAAATCAGAGTTTGTATGCGGGGAAATGTATCCGGTGTGGGGAAGTCACGCAACTTGGGATTGTTGAATGTCTTCAAATGCAACAGGCGCTGCAAACCGTTTGAGGGCAATTCAGGAAATATATTATTGCCTAAATTTAAATCCTCTAGGGAAGTAAATGGCAGAAAGGCGTCTTTGTGTATAAAAGAAATTTGATTACCTTCTAAATCTCTTGAAAGGAAATGAATTTGTTTAATTTTCTTGTTCTAAGAAATTTAATTTTACACACAACTTACAATAATTGTAATTTGGCAATGCCTTGAAAAGCATCCTGAGGTATTGTTTGTATACGATTATAAGATAAAAGTAAATCGTGTAATTGTTTTAAACCATGGAATGGACGTCCTTTTAAATCTTCTATTAAGTTGCTTGATAAGTCTCTAGAGAAAATTTTATAATAAAAATACATATTTTTCTAATGTAATATCTTGGTTACTTACAACAGTCTTAGTTCTCGGCAATTAGCTAAAATGGGAATGTGCTGTATGGAATTGGTTTTTAGCTCTCTAAAATTTTTTTCGGAAGAAAAAAATTAAATTTAAATGATCTTTAAAATTACGATATGTTTCAACTTACAAACTTCTCAGTCTTGGTGCTTGTCGGCATAAATTTGCAGGTACTTCATGAATGCCTGCCCGGTCTAATTTTAAGATTTCCAAAGCATAGCAGCCTTCTAAATCCGGAAAGTTTTTTAAAAATCTTACGTCCGACAATATGCTGTAATAAAAAATGAAAATGAAATTAATGTTCTATTTCAGTTCTAGTTCAGTTCCAGTTCAGTTCTAGTTCAATTCTAGTTCAGTTCTAGTTCAGTTCTAGTTCAGTTCTAGTTCAGTTCTAGTTCAGTTCTAGTTCAGTTCTAGTTCAGTTCTAGTTCAGTTCTAGTTCAGTTCTAGTTCAGTTCTAGTTCAGTTCTAGTTCAGTTCTAGTTCAGTTCTAGTTCAGTTCTAGTTCAGTTCTAGTTCAGTACTAGTTCAGTTCTAGTTCAGTTCTAGTTCAGTATTAAGTAGTTCAGTTCTAGTTCAGTATTAAGTAGTTCAGTTCTAGTTCAGTTCTAGTTGATTCAAGTTCAGTTCTAGTTCAGTTTTAGTTCAGTACTAGCTCAGTTCTAGTTCAGTTCTTATTCACTTCTAGTTCAATTATTGTTCAGTCTTAGTCCAGTTGAAGATTAATTAATCAGTTGTGAGTTCTTGTTTTGGGTAATTGAATCTTTATATCCATCAAACCAAATAAATCTTAAATCATACTTACAGTTTTCTTAATTTTGTCATGCCCCTTAAGGCCCCCGGCACTATTTGGGCAATGGGATTGGCACGAAGATCTAAAGTTTGTAGGTTCTTCGGTAGGTCAGTGTCATTTATCCAACGCAAGCGGTTACTGGTGGCAGAGCTTAAAGAAAGAAAAATAAAAAATATATATTAATTATTTTTTCTTCTTGTCTTTACAGCAATGACTTGTTTAAAATACACAATCCTTATCTCTCAAACAAAATTTAAAAAAGGAAAACTTGAACTTGATTTATTTTGTTTTTTCTTAATACTTACAAACTCATTTAGTTCATTGTCTTAAAATACATAAAGATGAATTAAATACATAAAACACAGCTGGGCTTGAGAAAAACCCATTGTTGTCATTAGGGCGTAAGTCACATGGAACTATAATGATTCCGTAACTTAGTACCATACAAAAGTTATTGAACTACTTTAGTTAAAAAGCCTTTTATTAAAACAAAGAAAGTCATGGTGATAAGTATTTAAAAAAATCAAAAATCTTGCACATGTTTAATTTTTTGTATTATATAAGTTTTTTTTGCACACAAATTAAAAAAAAATTGGTTCAACTATCAAATATGAAACTTTGTAAAACAAAAATCAAATTTGGCTGATGCAATTTCTCTTTAACACGATAAATATTTTGAACAGAACTAAAGAAAAGGTTTAAAAATTTTTTTAGCAAATTTTAGGAGGAAACCATTTAATGCAATGTTATAAGTGCAATCTTGAAGCAATTGCTTCTGGCGGTGAATCAGTTTCCTGGGTTAGATTATAATGTTGTAATTTTAGGTTTAATTTTTGATTCCATATTTTCAATATTCATTCAGTATTTGATCGTCGAATGAATATGCACTTATATTGAACATCGTTCAGTTCAAGTTCAATTCAAGTTTAGTTCTAGTTTAGTTTAGTTCTGGTTCAGTTCTAGTTCAGTTCTAGTTCAGTTCTAGTTCAGTTCTAGTTCAGTTCTAGTTCAGTTCTAGTTCAGTTCTAGTTCAGTTCTAGTTCAGTTCTAGTTCAGTTCTAGTTCAGTTCTAGTTCAGTTCTAGTTCAGTTCTAGTTCAGTTCTAGTTCAGTTCTAGTTCAGTTCTAGTTCAGTTCTAGTTCAGTTCTAGTTTAGTTCTAGTTCAGTTCTAGTTCAGTTCTAGTTCAGTTAATTATTTTGTTTTTTTTTCTATTATTTCAGACAATCTGAGTAAAAAATTTGGCACTCAAATGCATGATATTTGGGATAACTTCGGACAAGACTTTACCTATCCCGGCAATATACCTACCTATATGGAGGAATATTTCGATGAAGATGCTGTTGCCACGGGCACTGGCGGCAATACACCAACAGGTACTGCTCCAACATTTGCTGGTTCATTTGGTGGTGGCGGTCTGTTTGCCACTATAGGCTCTGAGCACACACCGGGAAGTATACAATGTTTGCCAATGCCAGGACCCTTCCTACCCTGTGCCGATTTATTTGATTGGTGGACTCTGCGGTGTGGTGTATGGGTGGTGTTTCTATTGGCTTTGTTGGGAAATGGTACCGTGGTGTTTGTTTTGATATTTTCAAGATCCAAAATGGATGTGCCACGATTTTTGGTGTGCAATTTGGCAGCGGCGGATTTCTTTATGGGTATTTATCTGGGTATTTTAGCCATAGTGGATGCATCTACGCTGGGTGAATTTAGAATGTTTGCTATACCCTGGCAAATGTCTGTAATGTGTCAGATAGCAGGCTTTTTGGCGGTCTTATCTTCAGAGTTGTCGGTGTATACATTGGCGGTGATTACACTGGAACGCAATTATGCCATAACACATGCCATTCATTTGAATAAGCGTTTATCGTTGAAACAGGCTGCCTATATAATGGTAGTGGGTTGGTCTTTTGCCTTAATCATGGCCATGTTACCCCTGGTGGGTATTTCCGATTACCGAAAATTTGCCGTATGTTTACCGTTTGAGACCACTACGGGCATAGCGAGTCTGTCTTATGTTATAGCTCTGATGATTATAAATGGTTGTGCCTTTCTGACGCTTATGGGCTGTTATTTGAAGATGTATTGGGCTATAAGAGGTTCACAAGCCTGGAATACTAATGACTCTAGAATAGCCAAACGTATGGCCTTGTTGGTATTTACGGATTTTTTATGCTGGTCTCCCATAGCGTTTTTCTCTATAACCGCTATTTTTGGTTTACAATTGATTTCTCTGGAACAGGCTAAAATATTTACGGTGTTTATATTACCTTTGAACTCCTGCTGTAACCCGTTTCTATATGCCATCATGACTAAACAATTTAAAAAGGATTGCGTAAATTTGTGCAAACATTTCGAAGAGACAAGAGTTACTAGAGGAGCGGGAGCTATGGCCAGAAGAGGTGTGGGCGCAGAGCGACTACCAAAGGAACTGCCACCCTTGTTGCCAGCCGTACATCCACCAGGTTGTAGATGTTTACGTATGATGCCTAGTGAAATGCCTAACTGGCATAAAATACAGGAGAAAGAAGGCTCCATTTGGTCACGCACTTGGCAGAGGTTATGGACGCATTGCACTTGCTGTGTAGCCTGCTGTGAAAGAAATCAACCTCAACGTTTGGATGGCCGAAGGAGTAGAGTATCGAGAAGCAATAAAAATGATCCTTATCAGTATCAATTTTCTGAAATCAAACAGAAGAAACAAACTCGAGCCGGTTCTATATCAAGTGAAAATTTCTGTTCTTCACGTTCGTCAAGTTGGCGTAATGGTAATCCCACTGGTAATCATTTAACAGGACATGCACATGGTCATACTTGTGCCATACCCATGAAAATGATGGATCCCAATAGAAGAAGGCACTCTGCCTGGCTGATAACAAGAAAAACATCACAAGACTCAAATTTATCTTCATCACGTAATGACTCCTCGGCTTCGGCCACCACAGCGAGTACTTCAACATTTCGATTATCTAGATCAAGTGCTGGAAGTACTACACCCTTGCCATCCATTATTAGTAAGTAGGACAATGTTTTGTTTGGATAAAATTGAAAGTAAATGTCTTTCTTTCTCTCCCTCTTTCTATCTTTAGCCCATAGTAACAAAATACCCCATCCCCAATTTGCCTCTACACTACCCAAACCTCGTTTGGTGCGCCAGGAAGCCGTACAAGAGGAAGAAGACACTTCACCACCTCGTTTGGGTGTACGCTTTCTACCCACCATACCCTCAGCGGCCGATAGTTCGGTGATTTTGGAAGATGGTGATTCTGGTTTAATGTCCAGTATAACAGGTCTTTATAATAATTTACAAAATACACCTCAGACTGGCAAATCCTGTGCAATAAATACCTCAACTGCCACACCCACAAACACCAACACCAGCAACAACAACCCACAAGCATTAGCTCAAACCAAACAAGAAACGCAACAACAACAACAACCGCCTGAAACACTGCCACGACCTCAAGATAAACCACCATGATACGTGAGGCAAAAACAAAGGACAATATTTTTTAAGTTATCGAAAGCTAACCACATGAAGGAAGCTTTTCTTTAGGAGATTATTTAGAAAAGGCATGCATATATATTAGTTTAAGTAAAAATAGGAAAGCGAAGGAAAGGGATTGTTGAAGAATATGAGGGGGAATTTGAAAATTTAGTTTTTCGTTAAATCATTTAAATAAAATTTCATAAATTTTAAACCATTTTGTAAAATTTTTATGAAAATTTAATTTTTTTCTGGAATTTAGTTTTTTACCCAGAATTCCTAAATCGGGGATTTTTGAAAAGTTTTTGGGAATTAACAAATTTATGAATTTTTTAAATTGCAAACAATAGTTAAGCGTTATTTATCTAATCTGTCAACATTTTTGTATAAAACTTGTAGTTTTTCCCCCAAATTCCTGAATTGGGGATTTTTTTCAAACAGTTTTTGGGAATGTAAATTTAAAAGGTTTTTGGGAATTCAATTTAAACAGTATTTTATTAATTAAACACTTTTATATAACACTTTTTTTTCATTTGCTTCATTTTTTGAGTTAATCTTTTGAAATCCTTTAAAAAGGGATTTTGAAAAACTTTTTCGGAATTCAAATAAAATTTATAGTTTTATCAAATTTATAAGCAGTCTTTAATATTATTCTTTTTCAGCCACAAAATTTGATTTTTTATGATTATTTATTTGTAAATTGCCCTTTTTTCATTTTCCTAAAAAGTGGGGAATTTTTAAAAAACTTTTTGGGAATTTAAAATTTTTTGGAAAATATTCTAATATTTTGCTGATTTATTTAGTATTTATTTGTTTAATGGCAAATTTTTCGATATTATTGAATTTCTTCCCGGGATAATTTCACAGATTCCTAAAAAAGGGGAATTTTCAAAATACTTTTTGGGAATTTGCAATTTTTTCTAAATTTTATATATTTTGAAAAATCATTAAGTGCTTGTGTGTATAATAACAAATTTTGCATTTTGTATTAATATTATCATACTTCCTGGTAATAAATTTTAAGGGAATATTCAAAAAGTTGTTGGGAATTTAAATTTTTTCTTTAAAATTTTAGTTAAAACTTAATTCTACACTTTTATAAACTTTTCCTTAAAGATTTTCTACATAATTTCTTAGATTCCTAATAAGGGGAGTTTCTCGAATACCTTTTGGGAATTCAAAATGTTTGTTAAATTTCGTTTATTTTGAAAAATTATTTAGTACTTGTGTGTTTAACAACAAATTTTGTGTTTTTTGTTAGTGTTATCGTACTTCCCCGGTAATAAATTTAAAGGAAATTTTCATAAAGTTTTTGGGAATTTAAAAATTTTCATAAAAATTTTAATAAAAACTTAATTTTCTAACTTTTTTAACATATCTTTATACATTTGAAGAAAATTTCTCAAATTCGTAATTTTTGAATACTTTTTGGGAATTCAAAATTTTTGTTTAATTTCGTATATTTATTGAAGTTATGAAATACGTAGGTGTTTTATAATTTTTTTAAGTTTTTGTTGATTTAATCAGATTTTTCTTAGTAAACAGTTTTGGAGGGATTTAATAAAACTGGAAATTTAAATTTTTCTCTGAAATTTGTTAAAAATGGGGATTTTTTTAAATATTTTTTGGGAATTCAAAATTTGTATTAAAATTCTTATTTTTGTTGAAATTTCAAATGCTTATGTGTTGAATAAACATTTTTAAAAGTTTTGTTAAGTTTATCGGATTTCCCGGGTAATCCATTTTGTAGAAATTTTTAAAATTTTTTTGGGAATTTAAATTTTTTTCTGAAATTTTATTTAAAACTATTTTTTAGTGTTAAAAAGCAGTTCTTTAAGTATTTTAAAAAAATTTCAATATTCCTAATGAAGGGAATTTCCGAATACTTTTTGGGAATTCAAAATTTTTTGTTAAATTTCTTATATTTGTTGAAATTATGAAATGCTTATGTGTTTAATAATAATTTTTAGAAGTTTTATTAAGTTTTTTTTGGGATTTCCCGGGCAATCCATTTTGAAGGGATTTAAAAAAAAAAAATAGGGAATTTAAATTTTTCATTCGAATTGTAATTAAAACAATTTTTTAATTAAAAAAGCACTTCTTTAAGTTTTTGTTTATGTTGATTTTATCAGACTTCCCGAGTAATCTGTTTTAGAGGGATTTTAAGAAAAATTTTGGTAATTTTCAAATACTTTGTGGGAATTTAGAATTTGTGTTAAATTCCTTATGTTTGATGAAATTATGAAATGTTTTTAAGTTTAATAGAAATTTTTTGGAGTTTTATTAAGTTTAGAGGGATTTTTAAAAAAATTTTGGGAATTTAAATTTTTCGCTAAAATTTGATTAAAATTGAAATTTTATAACCTATTGTAAGAGATCTGTTATTAAAATCAATTAATATCTTACAAAAAACGCTTATTTCAAACTTCCCCTGGCAACAATCCCCCTTTTTTCCCCATATTATAGTCAATTTTATTGTACAGTTTTTTCTAGCTATAAAATAATTTATATATTATATAAAAGAAAAATATTTAAAAAATTATATAAACAAATAGTATTATAATTAATTTAATGCAAAGCATTTTATTTATTATTTAGAAAAATAAATTTTAGATATTAAATTATTTAAAAATAAAACACACATACATACACAAGTTTATATAAAGAAAAAAGTTAAAAAAAAATTATAAAAAAAAACACATACTTAAAGTATAAATTAATTATAAAATCTAATATTTATGTAAAACTAATGAAATTAAGAAAAAAAAATTAAGAAAAATTTGTATAAAATATAACAGTGATAAATGATGATAAAAAATAATAATAATTTTATGTAAAATTTAAAATTAAAAGAAATTTGGAAATTATATATTTAAAACAAAAAAAAAAAAAAATACCAATAAACTTAATAATGAAAAGAAATTCGTAAGCAAAAGAAAGAAAAACTTAAAGTTTTAATCACAAATTAACTGCTTAACTCTTGAGTGGTATCTGTCTCTTCCTCCTCCTCATCGTTACAGCAACGATCATTAGGCATGAGTACACCAAAAGAAGGATTCTCTATAAGACGCACTTGTTGTTTATCATTAATTCTTCGTCTTGCTATTTCACGAAAGATAACAATGAGAGCTAAAACACACACAGAGAAAAGTATAATAGCTATGGTAGCAATGGTCCAACGTGAAACGGGAGCACCACTAAGTATAGAAAGCAACAAAATTTTAAGCTTTAGATAATTCATAAACCTATTGGACTTTGACTTACCTTATATATATTTTCTCTTTCGACACGTCATCCAACATACAAACACCTCTTAAGGCATCATAAATCCAACCGTCGGCACATTGACAAAGTGTCGAGGTAACACACGAGCCATTACGACAATTCCATTCATTGCAATAGCCTACGCATTCGGTTAGACCAGTATCGGGATTTATACGTGATATGAAACCCTTTTCACAGCTACACAAATTCGGTGCCACACATTGTCCATGTTCACATGATTGCTCACAGATGGGAGCACATTCGACCGTACTATTCGTTAGGAAACGATAACCTTCTAGACATTCACATTTATTGGGTTTGCGACATTCGGCATTGATGCAGGTCTCTTTACAGATGGGCTGGCAACTGTTCGGTAATGAGGCATTTGTAACACGATATCCCTCATTGCATTGACACTTATTGGGTGCCATACATTTGCCATTTTCACAGGTGGGCCTACAGCGTGCCACACATAGATTAAAATATTTTGTATCCTCAAAACCATCCCAGCATTCACAGGTATTGGGCTCTACACAGTTGCTATTGATGCAAGTGGGTAAGCAGACTGGATCACAAATACTATTAGAACCTTCTCTCAAACGATGACCCTCATAACAGCGACACACTCCACCCGCCGAACACACACTATTTATACACTTCTGAGGACAGTGAGGCTCACATTTGCCCGTTAACCATTTCTTTTCATAACCCGGATCACAACTACAAATGCCGGGTGCTATACATTTGCCATGACCACAATCGAAATTGCACACTGGTTCACATTGATTGGGATATTTGTCATTGGGTTTATAGCCCATGTAACAACGACAGGTATCGGGTGCTGTGCAGGTGCCATGTAAACAGGGTTTAGTGCAAATCGGTATGCAGTGAAAGAACAGCAAAGACTGATAACCTGCATTACAGGTGCATATGCCAGGCGCAGTACAATTACCATTTTTACAGCCTTTAGGGCAATAAGGTTCACAAATCTTTTCCTTAGTATCCGTATACACATAACCCTTATTACAGGTGCAAGTATCCGGGGCAGAGCAATAACCATTAACACACTCCTCTTTACAGATCGGTGAACAGTGATGAGCATCGGTTTTCTCATAACCCTCATGACACTCACACTTACCCGGCTCGCTACAGAAACCATTTTCACAATCTTTCTCGCAAGTCGGTTCACACCATACCCTCGAACCATTACGCATGGCATGACCCTCAAAACAGGTACATTGATTAGGTGCCGTACAGAAGGCATTAACACACTTTTCCTTACAAATCGGCATACAGGCCTGCGAACTTATACCTCCAAAATTTGCATAACCCTCTTTGCAAGAACACACCTCGGGCTCTTGACATACACCATTTAAACAGCCACTCGAACACACTGGCTCACATTTACTTATCGTTCCCAAACTTAAAACATAACCCGGATTACAGGTACATTGATTGGGTTTACTGCACACTCCATTCTCACAGGGTTCCTCGCACAGCGGCACACAACGTTTGAGCGTCTCATTGAGTGTATAACCAAAGTTGCAAGTACATTTATTGTTATTATCGCAACGTCCATTCGAGCAATCAACATCTTTGCAAGTGGCTTGACATTCGGTTTTACTGCCCTCCACCAGAGTGAAACCCTCATTACAGGTACATTCTTCGGGACCAGTACACTTACCATTTACGCAAGTTTCCAGGCATAGAGGTTCACAAATGGTGGAATTTTTATAGTTTTGATAGCCATGTTCACATAGGCAAATATTGGGTCGTATACATTTACCTTTCTTACAGTCCACACACGAGGGTAGACATTCGCTGGATGTGAAAAGAAATGGAAAAGTTTTGCATTAAAAATGATTTTTTACACTGAAAAATAGCAAAGAAATGAAAAAAATCAGAAATTAAGAATATTTTGGCAATTTTTCGATATTGTATCTCGTTATCGGGAAATGCTCAGTTTACTCCTGTAAGAGAATAGGTGAGAATAGGTCAACAAATATCAATAACAAATTGAAACAAGTACTGAGTCTAATTTTCTTTCCTATATTCATTACTTTTTTATTCAACACACCCGTAGAGAACAACATCCGGCACTCTTCGTGCAGCCCTACTTTCATCCTGTGTCGTATGCTCCTAATACCAACTCATATCTAACGCTTAGATCTACAGTCACTCCTCTGTGGGTTATCTGTTGTTTTGTCAACATCACCAAACTTATACTTAATTATTGACTTAATTATTGACCGACATGAATTTGGGACCTCTCAGTCCTCAAAGTACGAAACTCTAGCCTGTGGGCTAGCGGTTCCCGTGCTACCGAACTATGTGGTACCCTGGTTTGACCCTATACCAAATCATTTCAAGAAAACATCGTGGATACCTTTAATCAACACCAGTTTATAGTCCCGGCAGACTAGAGCTATTGGTGCACCTCTTTTGCCCATCAAATCATCCCAAGATCGATGATACATTCCATCATAGAGTCTCGGATAAGACAAAGTCCGAAACTCTAGCCTGCGGGCTAGCGGTTCCCGTGCTACCGAGTTATGTGGTACTCTGGTTGGACCCCATGTCAAATCATTTCGAGAAAAGATCGAGGATAGATTTGATCAACATCAGTTTATGGTCCCGGTAGACTAGAGCTACTGTCAGCACCTCTCTTCCTCGTCATATAATTCCAAAATCGATGATACTTTCAATCATAACCAGTTTATTTTTCCAGCAAGTTGTGAGAAGGACACCAACTTCTAGGAGCATTACGATAAGACAATTAAATCGTTTTCAACACCTAACTAGCATCTTTATCAAGAGATATTTCAGGTCTTTGGCTGCTTTTCATTGGACACTTTCATTATTTCATCAGACAAACGTAGAGAGGAATATGTAGATAGGGAAACCAACATGTGGCAAGACATAGAGAGGGGTTCAAAAACAAAGGACATGATTGAATGTTTTAGTATTTAGATATGTGTGGACACTTTCATGATTACATCATACAAACGTAGAGGGAGATATGTAGATTTATAAACAAATATGTGAAAATACTAGAGAGGGGTTGAAAAACAATGGGCATGACTGCCTGCTTTAGTATTTAGAGATATGTGGGGTCTATTAAATCTTAAAGCAATATATCACGTTTTCAACATCAAAAACTAACCGTTTCAATAAAAGTAGTTTTTCGATGCGACACTATTCCGATTTCAAGGGACATACGTAGAGAGGGATTGAAAAACAATGGGCATGACTGCATGATTTAGTATTTAGAGATGCATGGGATCTATTAAATCCTAAATTAATATATCTTCTAGCTGTTTCAATAAAAGTAATGTCTCGCATGAAAACTATCGTGATTTCAAGGGACATATATGTAGTCAAACATGGAAATTGACAGACAACAAGCTGACACTTGGACTTGCTAAGATGTATAAGAGACTTACAAGTTTTCGTTATTTCCAAGAAAAACTTCTTAGTTCTTTCCTTACGGATCATTGTTTCGTGCTTTCAATAGGCGGACGAACGGACATGGCTGGATCATCTTGTTCAAAATTTTCACACGTCTAAATCGAATCTTTCTACATTGAGACACGATTTCAAAAGTCTTTAGTTTTCACATAAAATTCTTACTTTTTTGTCGCCTTAAGGCAGGAGCGGATCCACGTTAAAAGAAATATATTGGTTTTGAAAGTGCAAAAATTTGTGAAACAAGAAAAATGTACAAAATGTCTGTCCATTCATATGTCATCTAAAAAGAAGTTAAAATGCTAGAAAGTCTTAATGTTGGAACCCAGAAGGAAAAAAAGTGAACAATATAACTTCTGATCATTTAGGCGGATGGAGGGACATGTCTAGATGATCTCGTTCAAAACTTTGACATGTTCTAAATCGAATAACAAAATCATTGTACTCTCAGAATAAAATGTATTTCCTATCCACATTAAGACACGATTTCAAAAATCTTTGATTTCCATATAAAATTCTTACTTTTCTTTCGCCTTAAGGAAACTTTACAAAAAATAGTTTTTTTTTCAACTTACCCCGATTTAGCATCTTCTTTATAACCCTCACAGCATACTTCCTGTATATCGGTATAAGTTTCACGTATCGGTCTCAGGACCAAAGGATTATGACATTCAAAACTTGAACAAGAGAAACCAGATTCAGGATATTTACGCATAGTAACCAATGAAACACGATATTTTGTAGTTCTAAATTTTAAATAACAAAACACAAAAATTTTCAAAAATATTTGAAATTTTTAATAATTTTTTTGAAAATTCTTACGATATCTTTTCGGTGCAGGTCATAACCTCCACAATGTTTAATACACACATTAAGCAAATTATTAAAATTAAACACTTCATTTTGATTTTAAGAATTTCTGTTTAAATTTTTATTATAATTTTTTTTGAATATTTTATTTTAATTGTACTTTTAAATTAAACGATTAAAAACAACCGTTCTTAAGTGCAGCCTTCAACAAATTGATTTTTTAATTTAAGATTTTTTAACAAACTCTTCAGTGTTTAATTCTTTTTGTTTTTGAATTTTTTTTTACATTAAGACCTCTTATCTATTTTATGCCATTCTCGTCATTATATACAAAATACATATAGAATTTCAATACATGTATGTATTGCATGTGCAGCCCAACTTCTTACAAAATTCAGGCCGGGTTGCTGCTTGGATTCTCTAGTATTGGATCTTGTACTTACATATTTTTTAATTAATTTGTATGTATGCAAAAAAAAAAAAACAATCTCAATGTGTTTATATTAAATAGCAACCAATGAACTTTTTATGCAATTGATAAGAATAAAAATTTCTTTTCTATATTTATAAGGAGCAAAAAAAAATAACAATAATTATTCTTGAGGTACCAGTACCAGTACCGAAGCATTACTTTCAAATTGCTTAATTGTATGCTGTGGAAGAAAAAAATATATATGGCAACAATTTGACTGCACTTTTTTTCTTATACGATATTGGTCAATAAACTCTGGCAGCTACCAAAAATAATAAATAATTTATTTTCATATAATCAATAAATTGTTTGCTATTATAATGTGAACGCAAAATAAAATCAATTAAAGTTAAATCATCCTTTTAATTCAAAAATAAGAATGAGTTCTGTACAAGTTCATCATGTGAGACTAATATGATTTAGAAATCAATTTAATATATCCAATCTAAATCGATTTTATAGTCTAGACTATAAAATAGTCTGAACTGGAACTAAACTAGAACTGAACTAGAACTGAACTAGAACTGAACTAGAACTGAACTAGAACTGAACTAGAACTGAACTAGAACTGAACTAGAACTGAACTAGAACTGAACTAGAACTGAACTAGAACTGAACTAGAACTGATCTAGAACTGAACTAGAACTGAACTAGAACTGAACTAGAACTGAACTAGAACTGAACTAGAACTGAACTAGAACTGAACTAGAACTGAACTACAACTGAACTACAACTGAACTACAACTTAACTACAACTGAACTATAACTGAACTACATTTGGGAAAAGGATATATTTCTAAATAACAGTTAGTTTTGTTGAGTTTCATTGCGATACAAATGGTTAAAAGTCAATTTTAGACGTTTAAGTCATTTTTTGAAGGGGGGTTCGTATGGGGGCTAGGGTCAAATATAGGCCGATCCTTACGAAAATCTGCAGTATCATTTATACTTACATAAAACTTATTTGTGCCAATTTTTAGAGAGATAGCAGAATATTTGACGTAATTATAGCAAAAAAGGTTCAAATCGGGAGGTACGGTTGTATGGGGGCTAGGTGAAATTATGGACCGATTTCAACTATTTTCAATAGGCGTCGTCCTTGTGCCAAAAAACATGCTTGGTCCAAATTTCATCAAATTATCTTGAAAATTGCGGCCTGTACCTTGCGCACAAGGTTTACATGGACA
>NC_060950.1:65204075-65205103 GCF_022045245.1 Lucilia cuprina | reverse complement strand
TCAGTTCTAGTTCAGTTCTAGTTCAGTTCTGGTTCAGTTCTAGTTCAGTTCTAGTTCAGTTCTAGTTCAGTTCTAGTTCAGTTCTAGTTCAGTTCTAATTCAGTTCTACTTCAGTTCTAGTTCAGTTTTTCTCGAATAATGTTTTACTTTAATTGTAATCAATTGAAAATACAAAGATATTTTTGTGCTCTTTTAATTTTTTTTATCAGAAGTTAAATATTGTCTTAGGTTAAATGTTTTTCTAGTTTACTCTTTAATCACTTAGAATATTCTAATTATATTAAAATATATTTATACTCTTTTGACCTCAAGAGAAAAATTTCATAAACGTAACATTTTGATTTTATTTTAAAATGCAAAAACCGCTAGTTTTTTGTTTTTGTCCTTGAATCTTATCAACAGAATAGTGCGGCAAAGATCTAGACTATATAATATATTTTTTAGAAATTAGTCACCAAACAATTTGAAATGAACGGAATAATGCTAAGTGTAACTAAATAAATATTAAAAAAAAAAAAACGTTGCCTTCTCCACATTGATAATTTTTTTCAATCTGTAACTTTGAAATGTACAAAATAACTTGATATCATACATCCATTCTCTAAAACTTTTTCCACTATTGTTGCTTTAATTAGAAAATAATATAACTTACTATAATTTATCGTAATAAAATATTGTATTGATTCCTGGAATCTTTGATCTGTTTAAGAACATAATATGGTGGGGGAGGAGGATTGAAAAGTAGTAAAATTTATTTTACTTTGTTTTTCTTGTAGTTAGCGAATGAGTCAACAGATTCAATTTCCTGTTTAGAAATTACAATTAATTGTTTATCAAAAAAAAAAAAAATGCAATGCTTTTACAAATCGAAGTAAACCGTGAAAAATTATTTTTAGGTCGGTAGATAAATTTTTAATTTCTTCTGGTTCAGTTCTAGTTTAGTTCTAGTTCAGTTCTAGTTCAGTTCTAGTTCAGTTCTAGTTCAGTTCTAGTTCAGTTCTAGTTCAGTTCTAGTTCAGTTCTAGTTC
>NC_060950.1:65202948-65203975 GCF_022045245.1 Lucilia cuprina | reverse complement strand
AACTGAACTAGAACTGAACTAGAACTGAACTAGAACTGAACTAGAACTGAACTAGAACTGAACTAGAACTGAACTAGAACTGAACAAGGACTGAACTAGAACTGAACTCAAACTTAACCTTCAATCTTATATTTGTATCAAATCAAGTTTCAGGTATTCATTAAATCAAATTAAACTTTAACCCGATAAAAGGCTTAAATTAAGTCTTTCGTACTTAAAGTTTATTATATTTGGTTTAAGGTAAAGTTCTGAATACGCTCCGGATTACTCAACTATTTCTTTGAATGTAATTGGTATTAATTATCAATGAATTTATTTTTTTGCTGTTCTACATATATTTTATTACTGATTAGAGTAAAAAACTAAAACAAAGATGATTATATTTAACTATTTTAGTAACAATAATTCACTTACCTCCTTCAAAATTACACCATATCTATTTTTTGTATATTGTATAGGTTTCCTTGTAATACGCGTACAATATTCACCCCAAACACATAGAGATTTTAAAAATAAAATTATAAAAAAATTCCAAAAAAACATTCTAAGTTTTAACGTAAATTTTTTTTATTTGTGTCTCGTATTTTTATGACAAATTAAATTAACAAGACCGAATTCATTAGTTGTTCCTCTGTGTGAAACTTAGCAACGACTAGTATCCAGTAATACTTTGTAAAAATCATGATCTGCGTTGCAAAAAGGACAAAAATAACAAAAAACCATAATTGTTCATAATTAAAAAATATTAATAAATAAAAATAATAGAATGATAAAACAAAATATATAATCACAATATCTAGTGTACGATATATTGTCTAAAAATACTTAATATCAAATGTTAAACAATATTTTCAAGCACTTCATTTTTTCTGGACATTTTTCGTTCTATTGTAGTTCAAGTTCAATTCTAGTTGAGTTCTAGTTCAGTTCTAGTTCACTTCTAGTTCAGTTCTAGTTCAGTTCTAGTTCAGTTCTAGTTCAGTTCTAGTTCAGTTCTAGTTCAGTTCTAGTTCAGTTCTAGTTCAGT
>NC_060950.1:65188345-65202848 GCF_022045245.1 Lucilia cuprina | reverse complement strand
AACAAATGTGAAGCAATTTGTAGTTTAGGTTGTTCCAATGGTAAATGTGTGTCACCTGAAATGTGTGAATGTGATCAAGGTTATGAAATGAATTCGGAAAACCAATGTCTACCAGTGTGCAAAGATGGTTGTCTTAATGGTCAGTGTGTGGCGCCAGATATTTGTGAATGTGTCGAGAAATATAGTATATCATTATAGCATATCTGTTTGCCCCTTTGTGAAGGTGGGTGTCCAAATGGAACATGTGTGCTGCCTGAAATATGTGAATATGATCAGGGTTATGAAATGAGTGCGAAAAAGGTATGTGAACCTGTTTGTTCTGGAGGCTGTGAGAATGGCCAATGTATTTCCCCTCAAATTTGTGAGTGTAATGAGGGTTATCAAATAAATGGCACAAATAAATGTGAACCGGTTTGTTCGGAAGGCTGTGAAAATGGACGATGTGTTTCGCCTGAAACTTGTGAGTGCGATAAGGGTTACCAACTAAATTCCGCGAATAAATGTGAACCAATTTGTTCGCAAGGCTGTGAGAATGGTCGATGTGTTTCCCCTCAAATTTGTGAGTGCCATAAGGGTTACCAAATGAATGCGGCAAATATATGTGAACCTCTTTGTGCGGAAGGCTGTGAGAATGGTCGATGTATTTCTCCTGGAATATGTGAATGTATTGAAGGTTATATTAATGTATCAAAAAGTTCCTGTTCACTTAGCTCTAAATCAGTTTATGCAAATCGTCAGTGGCTGGTATCAAATAATGATCAGTCTAAAATGTTCGAGTATCAAGCCGTAAGAATTTGGCAACCAATTGTATTTGCTTACATAGCACTTCTCTTAATTCTAATCATATTGATAGTTATACTAATAATGATATTGTATTGGAGATCAAGAAAAATATCTTATGATGTGTGTAAAACAGGTGAGTGAATAAAATGCTTAAGCAAATATACATACATACATACATACATACATACATACATACATACATACATACATACATACATACATACATACATACATACATACATACATACATACATACATACATACATACATAGATAGATATTTACAAATTTCATTAATATTCTTTTACAGAAAACCAATCACTTACTAGGCATCATCATCAGAGAAATGATATAAGATCTTATGAGGTAATGGAACCGGAATATCTTTTATGAACATGTCGTTCTTTGCTATTCTAAACTATGTAATTAGTAATTAATAAATTAAGATAACAAATACATACATACATTAAATTTAATATAATATCCTTAATAGAATGTAACAAATTTGGAAAAAAATTTACATAATTTATCCAAAAGGTGAAATTTTAGAGACTTTCTTCTTAAAAGGAATATTGTACGTTCAGTTTTTATACCCTACACCACCGACTTAGAATCGTTTTCTGAGTCGATTAAGCTATGTCCGTCCGTCCGTCTGACCGGCTGCCTGTCCATGTAAACCTTGTGCGTAAGGTGCAGGCCTCAATTTTCCAGATAATTGGATGAAATAGCCCCCAAACAAGCGTACCCCCCGAATAGGGCTACTATGTCAAAAAAATTCAGTTATAATAACACTTTTAAATAACTTTAAAGTAGACGTAAATTCCTCTATCAACATTTATAAGGAAAGGCCTATATTTTCCCCTTCTCTCCTTTGAGCCCTCTTGTAAAAAAATCTCTTTTTTTTTTAAATTAGTAAAATTAACAAAAAACAAGTATGAATGTATAGTCGGGCGTAGCCGACCATGTGATACCCTACACCAGTCAGTATGTATGTTAAAAATGAGAATTATTTAAAAAAAATAAAGCATTTGGTTTGTTTTTTTTTTAACTTTATTTCGGAATATTTTTACTTTTTTTTGGCAAAAAAAGAAATTTTTTTTTAAGAGGGCTCAAAGGGGAGTAGGGCAAAATATGGCCCTATCCTTAAAAATGTTGGTAGGGGGAGTCAAGTCTTCTTCAATATTATTTATGTAGAATTTAAAAGTGTTATAAGTGTTTGTAAGTGAATTTTGACCTTTAAGTCATTTTCTGAAGGGGAGTTTGTATGGGGGATAGGATCAAATGAAGCCCGCTCATTACAAAAATCGGTAGTGTCATTTAAAGTTCTATAAAACTAAGTTTTGTCGACTTTTGTTAACATAATATATCATTTAAATTAATTATAAGCCAAAAAGCCCTATTTGGGGGTACGGTTGTATGGGGGCTAGTCGAAATAATGGACCGATTTTAACCAATTTCAATAAGCTTTGTGCTTGGGCCAAGAGAAGCGTGTGTGCCAAATTTCATTAAATTATCTTGAAAATTGTGTACCTTGCGCACAAGGTTTACATGGACAGCCAGCCAGACGGACGGACGTAGCTTAATCGACTCAGAAAATGATTCTAAGCCGATTGGTATACTTTAAGGTGGGTATAGGACAAATATTTTTGTATGTTACAAACATCAGCACGAATCCAATATACCCTTCCCACTAAAGTGTTGTAGGGTATAAAAATCAAATGTTTTTTATAATAATCCTCAACTTTAATATACTGACTGGTGTACTTGTACTTTGTATTTGTTTTTGTTTAGGATTCATTTGATGGAATATTGTAAAAGTATCAATTGAAGAACCAAAATATACCACCAAATCCCTTCCTATTATACAATACACAACTAAAGGGGGGAGAGAATATTATGCGTTTTTGCTGATGTTTGTAACACCTAAAAATATTGGTTCCGCACCCAACTTATCACCTCAAAAACACTTTCTAAGTCGTTTTAGCTATGTCCGTTTATCCATCTGTCTGTCCGTCGTCCGTCTGTCTGTCTGTCTGTCTGTCTGTCTGTGTGTCCATTGAAGTTAAAGTGCTTAAGGTGAAGACCTGCCTTCACACTCATTTTATGGTGGTCTTTTACATCTACTGGGTAGCAGTAGATGAAAACTCACCATTATCCCTCTGTGTATCTCACACGCGGGTTGCTATTTACGCATATGGATGGTCCGATCCAAGATACGTGCACTTTGCTTTGCGTGAAAATTATATTTCACCAAAGCATCCTCTCCCCGCGTATTTGGGTTTAAACCACAGCCACTACATAGATCCCAAAGGAACTCACTAAACAGCCAAGACATAGTCCTGTGGGCAACTAGCCAGCCGTAGTATCTGATTATGTGGTGTACTGGTTAGACCACTTTTCAAATCATCCATGGTCAAGCCAAAGATTGAAATGTAAATATTTCCGACAGACTGGAGGTGTTGGTGGCACCTCTTTACCCCTGAAATACAATACACAAAGATAGGTACTAGCATCAAGGAAACACGGCCCGAGGGTAGAAGGGTGCTCTGTCTGTACATGCAAATCTTGCACATACTCTTCTCTTGGTCTAAGGACCATCCGTTAAGGAAACTCGTTGAAATCGGTCCAGCATTTCGCTTAGCCCCAAATAGGTGCTTTTTGCTCATTATTGAGTTAAATGTTTCATAATGGCAACAAAGGTTGGAATACTAGTTAATTAGTTAGTTAGTTAGTTAGTTAGTTAGTTAGTTAGTTAGTTAGTTAGTTAGTTAGTTAGTTAGTTAGTTAGTTAGTTAGTTAGTTAGTTAGTTAGTTAGTTAGCTAGGTAGTTAGTTAGTTAGTTAGTTAGTTAGTTAGTTAGTTAGTTAATTAATTAGTTAGTTAGTTAGTTAGTTAGTTAGTTAGTTAGTTGTGTGGTTTGTTGTCTGATTGCTTGGTTGTTTGGTTTTTTGGTTGTTTGGTTATTTGTTTATTAAGTTGGAAATACACCAAGGTCTTAATCTGGAAGTAGTTTCTTTTTATAGCATATGTTAAAGTTCCGACTATAGTACACAGTACAGTCTTAACTGCAATCTTAGCTACAGTTTTCGATATACATATGTACAGACTTACCAAACTACTGGTAGATTGGTTAGTTCAAATGAAACCCGAGAAAATAGAACACCAAGATCTTTATCTAGTTAGGCCCATTGTCCTTAATTGTGTATTTATTATAGTCTTAACTATAACCTATGATATAGTCTTAGCTATAGCTTAACTATACAGATCGATTTATCACACTATCGTCATATAAAAATAAATTTAAAAACCTTCCAGTACTAACTTCTACTTGGTGTTCTCTTAATTTTTTGCACTTTTCTTTGGCTTATTTCTCTTACTTAAACCGTGACGTCGTTCTAGAAGAATTTGAGTAATATTGTGAGAAAAAATATGAAAGAATTTATACAAAATTATTGAATGAAATTCCAGACACAGACAGACAGACTGCATTTCCTTTTTGAATGGTCATTGTTTTACAGCGTTCAACCTTAAATGATCTTTTTGCAATTGTGGCGCAAAAATACCAGAACGAAAAACAGTTCAAAAAGCCAAAAAGAGTGAAATATTGCAGATTTGTTTAAAGGAATTTTCTTATTTAAAAAAATGAGTATTTAATATTTAAAGAAATATCGATAACACTTATGCAAACGCACACTTCAACAGATTTACTCATATTACTTTGAAAAATAAGACGGGATGTGATGTAAACTAATATATATTATTTTTCTTTTTCAAAAAGAACTGCTCTTAGTTGTAATTACTAACTCTAAGTTAATTCAAACTAAAGAAGGTTCTTGTTTATATTGTTTTGTTTTTTTTTTTTGCAAAACAACTCATTTATTTCATAACTTATATATTTCGTAATAAAATTATTTAAGTATTATCTGGAAACTAGTCGTTTTTAAACATTAAGCAAAGCAACAACTAATGGATTTTGTGGTGCGAAAGTTTTTTTCATAAAAACAAAAATAAGATTTGTTAAACAAAATCAAAATGTTATTTTGGAAATTTTTTATCATTTTAAGTTTTAACTCGATATGGGTGTGGGGTGAATATTGTACGCGTATTACAAGGAAACCTATACAATATACAAAAAGTAGAAATGGTGCAATTATAAAGGAGGTAAGTTTTGTCAAGTGAATTATTGTTACTAAAAAGTGATCTTTTAAAATGGTTAAAAAATATATAACAAGGGTTTAAAAAAGATTAATATAAACCCAGTAGCAGCTAATATAAAGTAATAGAAATACTCGCTAGTGTTTATATGTTGTTAAATAAAATAGTGTACAAATTCTAAAATGCTGGGAAAATATATATGTTGCACTCTAGCCCTCGAACTCCTGCCATTTGTGACATATTCAAATTGTCTTAGAATCTTCTTTATGTAAGTCTGAAATTAACTACATATCTTTGTTTTAGTTTTTTTACTCTAATCAGTAATGAAATATATGTAGAACAGCAAAAAAATAATTAAATAAAATTTATAGAAAATTGAGACCAATTACACTCAAAGAAATAGTAGAGTAATCCGGAGCGTATTTAGAACTTTTCCTTAAAACAAATACAATATCCTTGACAAGTAAGAAGTTATAGTCGGGAGAGGCCGACCTACACTTGTATATGCATATTTAAGTAAAATTTTGATGGGGGCTTTTTATAGGGGTTAGAGTCATATGAGGACCTATTATTGTGGAATTTGTGAGGGTCATCAAGTCTAATATAGAACTTGGTTTTTGCAGCTTTTTGTCGAGATTTGAGTATACTAAACATAACTATATCCTATTAGGGGTTTCAGTTGTATAGGGGCTAGGTGAAATAATGGACCGATGTTAACCATTTTCAATAGGCTTTGTCTATTTGCTAGTTCAGTTCTAGTTCAGTTCAAGTTCAGTTCTAGTTCAGTTCTAGTTTAGTTCTAGTTCAGTTCTAGTTCAGTTCTAGTTCAGTTCTAGTTCAGTTCTAGTTCAGTTCTAGTTCAGTTCTAGTTCAGTTCTAGTTCAGTTCTAGTTCAGTTCTAGTTCAGTTCTAGTTCAGTTCTAGTTCAGTTCTAGTTCAGTTCTAGTTCAGTTCTAGTTCAGTTCTAGTTCAGTTCTAGTTCAATTCTAGTTCAATTCTAGTTCAGTTCTAGTTCAGTTCTAGTTCAGTTCTAGTTCAGTTCTAGTTCAGTTCTAGTTCAGTTCTAGTTCAGTTCTAGTTCAGTTCTAGTTCAGTTCTAGTTCAGTTCTAGTTCAGTTCTAGTTCAGTTCTAGTTCAGTTCTAGTTCAGTTCTAGTTCAGTTCTAGTTCAGTTCTAGTTCAGTTCTAGTTGAGTTCTAGTTCAGTTCTAGTTCAGTTCTAGTTCAGTTCTAGTTCAGTTCTAGTTCAGTTCTAGTTCAGTTCTAGTTCAGTTCTAGTTCAGTTCTAGTTCAGTTCTAGTTCAGTTCTAGTTCAGTTCTAGTTCAGTTCTAGTTCAGTTCTAGTTCAGTTCTAGTTCAGTTCTAGTTCAGTTCTAGTTCAGTTCTAGTTCAGTTCTAGTTCAGTTCTAGTTCAGTTCTAGTTCAGTTCTAGTTCAGTTCTAGTTCAGTTCTAGTTCAGTTCTAGTTCAGTTCTAGTTCAGTTCTAGTTCAGTTCTAGTTCAGTTCTAGTTCAGTTCTAGTTCAGTTCTAGTTCAGTTCTAGTTCAGTTCTAGTTCAGTTCTAGTTCAGTTCTAGTTCAGATCAGTTCTAGTTCAGTTCTAGTTCAGTTCTAGTTCTAGTTCAGTTCTAGTTCAGTTCTAGTTCTAGTTCAGTTCTAGTTCAGTTCTAGTTCAGTTCTAGTTCAGTTCTAGTTCAGTTCTAGTTCAGTTTTAGTTCAGTTTTAGTTCAGTTCTAGTTCAGTTCTAGTTCAGTTCTAGTTCAGTTCTAGTTCAGTTCTAGTTCAGTTCTAGTTCAGTTCTAGTTCAGTTCTAGTTCAGTTCTAGTTCAGTTCTAGTTCAGTTCTAGTTCAGTTCTAGTTCAGTTCTAGTTCAGTTCTAATTCAGTTCTAGTTCAGTTCTAGTTCAGTTCTAGTTCAGTTCTAGTTCAGTTCTAGTTCAGTTCTAGTTCAGTTCTAGTTCAGTTCTAGTTCAGTTCTAGTTCAGTTCTAGTTCAGTTCTAGTTCAGTTCTAGTTCAGTTCTAGTTCAGTTCTAGTTCAGTTCTAGTTCAGTTCTAGTTCAGTTCTAGTTCAGTTCTAGTTCAGTTCTAGTTCAGTTCTAGTTCAGTTCTAGTTCAGTTCTAGTTCAGTTCTAGTTCAGTTCTAGTTCAGTTCTAGTTAAGTTCTAGTTCAGTTCTAGTTCAGTTCTAGTTCAGTTCTAGTTCAGTTCTAGTTCAGTTCTAGTTCAGTTCTAGTTCAGTTCTAGTTCAGTTCTAGTTCAGTTCTAGTTCAGTTCTAGTTCAGTTCTAGTTCAGTTCTAGTTCAGTTCTAGTTCAGTTCTAGTTCAGTTCTAGTTCAGTTCTAGTTCAGTTCTAGTTCAGTTCTAGTTCAGTTCTAGTTCAGTTCTAGTTCAGTTCTAGTTCAGTTCTAGTTCAGTTCTAGTTCAGTTCTAGTTCAGTTCTAGTTCAGTTCTAGTTCAGTTCTAGTTCAGTTCTAGTTCAGTTCTAATTCAGTTCTAGTTTAGTTGTAGTGCAGTTCTAGTTCACTTGTTTAGTTCTATCCAACTAAAAAGAAATTATAAAAATGTTTGGTTATCCAAAATTATTTACGTAATTGTTAAATACATAGAACATATAAATGGGTTATTTTACTGTTATATGGACTACGCGACTCTAGAACTTTTTACCTTAAATTCTTTTTTTTCAGACAAAATACGAAACGAAATTGATACGCACTTGTTGCAATGGCTATCGTCCTAAAAATCAAAAATGTGTACCCCATTGTCCGAAAGGTTGTGCAAATGGTATTTGCGTGAAACCTAATATATGCGAGTGCAAAAAGGGATATAAGTTTTTCAGTGAATTTGTTAAGAATCGGTAAGTGGTGGATTTTTTCATATAGTTAAGTATTAAGTATACAAAGATTTTAAAATTAACTTTACATATTTTAGCTGCATTCCCGACTGTGGAAAATGTGAGCATGGTTTCTGTAGTAGACCTGGAACGTGTACCTGTAATAAGGGTTTTGTACTAGTAGGCGATACATGTAAACCGCAGTGTAATGACTGTGAGAATGGTACTTGTGAAATACCCGGAAAATGTGAGTGTAATAAAGGTTATAAAAAATCCATAGCATTCTCCAAATGTGAACCGATCTGCAGCAATAATTGTCCAAATGGCATTTGTATAGCACCGGAGCAATGTGCTTGCGATAAGGGTTACCAAATAAATGCTCAAAATGTTTGTGAACCAATATGTGAGAGTGGCTGTAAAAATGGCAAATGTATTGCACCCGCTATATGCGAGTGTAGTGTCGGCTATAAGAAATCTATAAAAGATTTGGAATGTGAACCGATTTGCGAGTCTGGCTGTAAGAATGGCAAATGTATTAAACCTGGTTTGTGTGAATGCGATAGAGGTTATAAACTAAATGAACAAAACGAATGTGAACCTATATGTTTGGGTGGTTGTTTAAATGGCAAATGTGTGGCCCCCGATTTCTGTAAATGCAATGATGGTTATAGTATGCTAACACCCATAGCTTGCAAACCGATATGTACCACAGGTTGTTCAAATGGTAGCTGTATAGCTCCAGAAACCTGTAAATGTAATGCGGGCTATGAAATGAATTCATTACAACAATGTCAAGCTATTTGTAAGACTGGTTGCCCTAATGCTAAATGTGTGGCACCAGATAAATGTATGTGTAATGAAGGCTTCGAAATGAATATCGATAATATATGTCAACCTATTTGCCACACGGGTTGTCCAAATGGAAAATGTATAGCTCCTAACATATGTGAGTGTAACGAGGGTTACAAAATGAATTCACAGAAAAATTGTGAACCGATATGTCAGGAAGGTTGCCAGAATGGACAGTGTATAGCACCAAATACTTGCAAATGTTTATCGGGTTATAGCAAATTAAATGCTACTGCCTGTGAACCTATTTGTCTATCCGGTTGTGCTAATGGTAAATGTATTTCTCCCGATATCTGTCAATGTAGTGAAGGTTATGAAATGTTAACACCTAATAACTGTACTGCAATTTGTAAAGACGGGTGTTTAAATGGACAATGTACGGCGCCCAATTTCTGCAGCTGTTATATGGGTTATTCCAAATCCACACCTAGTACTTGTGAACCTGTATGCGAATTGGGATGTCCTAACGGACGATGTATAGCTCCCAATATTTGTGAATGTGATGGAGGCTATGCACTAACAGAAAGCAACAAATGTGAACCCATATGTAGAGAGGAGTGTAAAAACGGTTTTTGTACAGCTCCTGACACATGTGAATGTTATTTTGGTTATCGGAAATTTTCAAACTACTATTGTGAACCGATATGTAAATCTGGCTGTCCTAATGGTAAATGTACCTCGCCTGAAGTTTGTGACTGTAATGAAGGTTATGAAATGAGTTTCGAAAACAAATGTGAAGCAATTTGTAGTTTAGGTTGTTCCAATGGTAAATGTGTGTCACCTGAAATGTGTGAATGTGATCAAGGTTATGAAATGAATTCGGAAAACCAATGTGTACCAGTGTGCAAAGATGGTTGTCTTAATGGTCAGTGTGTGGCGCCAGATATTTGTGAATGTTTCGAGAGATATAATAAATCATTACCGCATATATGTTTGCCCCTTTGTGAAGGTGGGTGTCCGAATGGAACATGTGTGCTGCCTGAAATATGTGAATGTGATCAGGGTTATGAAATGAGTGCAGAAAAAGTATGTGAACCGGTTTGTTCGGAAGGCTGTGAGAATGGCCAATGTATTTCCCCTCAAATTTGTGAGTGTAATGAGGGTTACCAAATAAATGGTACAAATAAATGTGAACCGGTTTGTTCGGAAGGCTGTGAGAATGGACGATGTGTTTCGCCTGAAACTTGTGAGTGCGATAAGGGTTACCAACTAAATTCCGCGAATAAATGTGAACCAATTTGTTCGCAAGGCTGTGTGAATGGTCGATGTGTTTCGCCTGAAATGTGTGAATGCTTTGAAGGTTACCAAATGAATGACACAAATAATTGTGAACCTGTTTGTTTGGGAGGCTGTGAGAATGGTCAATGTGTGTCTCCGGATACTTGTGAGTGCCATGAGGGTTACCAAATAAATGCCGAATATAAATGTGAACCGGTTTGTTCAGAAGGCTGTGTTAATGGTCGATGTGTATCTCCGGAAACTTGTGAATGTGATAGAGGTTATCACCTTAATCTACAAAATATGTGTGAACCCATTTGCGAATATGGCTGTTACAACGGTTACTGTACATCCCCAAATTATTGTGAATGTGATATTGGTTATATCAAATCTTTGCCTCACACATGTGAGCCGATTTGTGAAGCGAAGTGCATCAATGGAAAATGTGTGGCACCAAATCGATGTGAATGCGATGAGGGTTTTCAAAGTACCTCATCAAATGTATGTGAACCAGTATGTGATGGAGATTGTATAAACGGTTACTGTGCAGCACCAAATAGCTGCCAATGTAACAGTGGTTATGCAAAGAATGCCACCGGTATTTGTGAACCGATTTGTGAGTCCAGCTGTAATAATGGCATATGTATTGCACCAAATAAATGCGACTGTAAGGAAGGCTATCAGTTATCATCTCCCACTCAATGCAATCCAATATGTGAAGAAGGTTGCATTAAAGGTCACTGCATTGCACCAAATCAATGTCAATGTGAAGAAGGTTTTCAACTAGCAACACCCACAAAATGTGAACCTATTTGCGAAATGGAATGTGTCAATGGTCAATGTACAGCACCTGGTGTCTGTACTTGTAATGAGGGCTACTACCAAGCTGTTTCAATCAATATTTGTGTACCTATTTGTGAACAAGGCTGCTTAAACGGTCTCTGCTTGGCTCCTAACCACTGTGAATGTGAAGAAGGTTATACGAAAGTTTCACAGAGTTATTGTGAACCGATTTGCGAAGATGGTTGTACAAATGGCACCTGCACAAAACCCGGCAAATGTGAATGTAATGAAGGTTATGAGCTCGATTTTAGAAATCATTGCAAGCCTGTGTGTCATCAAGAATGTGTGAATGGAGAGTGTATAGCCCCCAATACTTGTAAGTGTAATGATGGATTTGACAAAAACTCAGAGGGCCAATGTGAACCTGTATGTAAATCGAATTGCCTTAATGGAAAGTGTGTAGCTCCCGACACTTGTGCATGTAAATCTGGTTACACTAAAGTTACAGCAAACATATGTGAACCTCTATGTGAACCAAATTGCCACAATGCTGAATGTATTGCTCCTGGTATGTGCAAGTGCCTTGAAGGTTTCGAACAAATTAACTCTACTACTTGTGGAAGACCCTGTAAAACGGAGTGTTTAAATGGAAAATGTTCAATGCAAACCGGCATTTGTGAATGTCCAGCCGGTTATCAGCTAAACGAGGAAGCCAATTGCGAGCCAATATGTGTCCATGGTTGCTTTAATGGTTATTGCTTAAAACCTGATAAATGCGAATGTCATAAAGGCTACAACCAAACATCTTTGGGTAAATGTGAGCCCATATGTGAACCAAATTGTAATAATGCCGATTGTATAGCTCCAGATGTATGTCAATGTAAGGATGGCTATCAAATGTCTTCAAAATCTCAATGTGAACCTATATGTTCTACACCATGTGAAAATGGTTTTTGTAGCGCTCCGAATTTATGTCGCTGCAACGAAGGTTATGAACTAAATGTCGACAATAAATGTTCTCCCATCTGCCAGCCGGAGTGCTTAAATGGCCGCTGCATAGCTCCAAATAAGTGTCTCTGCCCCAAGGGTTTTCAGCTAAATCACAAAAATGAGTGTCAACAAAAATATGCTGACTACGATGTTGCAACACAAGCAACTAAAGAACAACAAACATGCTTAAAAACTTGTCTCAATGGACAGTGTTTGGATGGGAAGTGTTTATGTTCAGAAAATTATCTTTTAAGCAGTTATGGTCCGAACAACATATGCCTGCCCAAATGCCAACAAGATGAAGATTGTTTTAATGGCGTATGCGCGGCGGCAGGTTTTTGCAAGTGCCTAGATGGTTTTGAGTTTTATTATAAAACTTTACGATGCGAAAAACGTGTTCTAAGTGGTAGCCATGGGGCAATTTCCAATCCGATTTTAAAGTGGTTGTTCATATTTGCTTTGATCTCATTTATATTGGCGTTGACGATACTGATAGTCATGTATTGTCTGACAAGGAAGGTGTCTTATAATGTGGATAAGAAGGGTGAGTTCATGATTGTGTAGACTATGACTAGACTATGATTAGACTATGACTAGACTATGACTAGACTATGACTAGACTATGACTAGACTATGACTAGACTATGACTAGACTATGACTAGACTATGACTAGACTATGACTAGACTATGACTAGACTAAGACTACCAACCTGTTGACTAGAATATTTCGGATAGTAGTTTCTAAAATGTTGACTAGACAGTCCATTGACGTACTGATTAGACTATTCTTATCTCTTTTATATTCTTCAATCACACTAAACTGTTGACTTAGCTAAGTACATGATTGTTGACATTTTCCTAGATCATTGTTAAGACTGTCAGCTAAACTGTTGACTATTCTTATGTCCGATCTTTTGACTAGTCTATTGACATTACTATTGGAAAGACAGCACTATAGAAAAGACTATTGACTACACTGTTAACTATACTAGTGACAATAATATACTACAGATTTGACTAGATTTGTTGATTAAAATATTTATTTGTTTTATTTATATATTTTCTTCTTTTCTATTTTTCTTATTTTATTTGCAGAAAGTGAATTTGGTTTAATAAAACTTTCCCAAAAAGCCGATATAATACGTCCACCAAACAACCTTGAAGTGTAATATATAATAATTTTTTTCGCTTAGTGTATTTTTACCATAATTTTAATTAATCTTTATTTGTAATTATGTATATATTTATAATTTGTACAATTGAAAAAATAAAATATTGTATTAATATTTTTTAAATTTAATAAACCATTATTTGACTACGATCTAAGAAATGTTCACGATAGAAATCAGGAGATACTAAAATAAACAATAAATTTTTTAATAAATTTAATAAAAATAAAGAAAATTTTTTTAAATAAATTACCATGCACTATCTCCGATCTGATAATACGCTGCTTTTGTAATTGTATATAACGGACTAGAACACCCAACACTACCAGCAGCATTAACACACAGATACTGATAAAAACACACCATAGATTAAGCCAGGTGGGTATGTGTAATCTACAAACTGATGGCACATCTGTAGAATCTTCTTCAAAATTTTCCATAAAATTAAAAAGTGATGAGTCCAAAGTTGTAGAGGTTGTAGGTGGTGAAGAGTTTTCCATGTTATTTGTGTGATATAGCAGTGATCGTAGCAATTTTCCCATGTATATTAGAAATCTAATGTTTTTTTCAAATTAAATATAATTTTTCCTAAACTACGTTTGATATCAGCCACTTGTAAACTTTAAATGCAAAAACTTTAATGAAATTTTATGCTCAACACTTGCATTGTGTGTGGGTTCCTGTTGCAAGAAGACATGTGACTTCAAGACCGTTGCTTTAATTATCTTTCTTTCGATTTTTTTCCAACCAGATGCATACAATAACAGTATTTTATTTATAGACTTTTTTAGTTCTGCTTTTATTTTAATTTTATATAATATATATTTAATAATAATATCACTTTTGTTTGTTTACTTACACATCTTCTTAGCAAAACAAAGAAATATTACACTTGATAATTGTTGTACCAGCGTGAGAAGGAAGAACAAAATGGGATTTATCTAGTTTCAGTTTTAATTGTCTTTAAACTTATTCTTGTTGGATCATAACTCACCTAAAAAACAAATATTTGTGATCTACAAACAAGATCTAAGTATGATCTAAATATTGTATATGCATGTAAATGCATGTCTTTAGCCGTACAACGAATACTTGATATTTACTCTTATTTTCTTGAAAATTTTCCAAGATTTTTATTTAAAAACAATAAAAATAAAACAAATGGAAATGCAGCTCAAATATGTATGTGCATATGTATGTACTCATATGTATAAAATAGTGATTGAATGTATTACAAAATTGCTGCAAGCATCGTCAAACTAAATAAGAATATAAATTATGTTTTTTATTTGATTTTTTTTTTTGAAAATTTTTAATCTAAAAAGTAATAACTAAAAAATTAGAAAAACTGTTAAATATTAAAAAATAAATAATATTATAAATCTAGTCTATGGTCTAGTCAGCAGACTAGTATGTAGCCTAGTTAGTAGTCAAGTCAGTAGACTAGTATAAAGCCTAATCAGTAGTCAAGTCAGCAAACTAGTCAGTAATCTAGTCAATAGTCTAGTCGGTAATCTATTCAGTGGTCTGGTCAGTATTCTGGTCAGTAATCTAGTCAGTAGTCTTGTCAGTATTGAAGTAGGTAGTTAGTGGTCTGGTAAGTAATCTAGGTAGTATTTTAGACATAGTATAGTCTAGTCATAGTCTAGTCATAGTCTAGTCATAGTCTAGTCATAGTCTAGTCATAGTCTAGTCATAGTCTAGTCATAGTCTAGTCATAGTCTAGTCATA
>NC_060950.1:65186403-65188245 GCF_022045245.1 Lucilia cuprina | reverse complement strand
GTTCTGTTCTAGTTCTGTTCTAGTTCTGTTCTAGTTCTGTTCTAGTTCTGTTCTAGTTCTGTTCTGTTCTAGCTCTGTTCTAGTTCTGTTCTAGTTCTGTTCTAGTTCAGTTCTAGTTCTATTTAGTTCTGTTCTAGTTCTTTTCTAGTTCTGTTATAGTTGTGTAATAGTTCTATTTCTGTTCTTGTGTTGTTCGAGTTCCGTTCTAGTTCTGCTCAGAAATAAGTAGATTGGTGTACTTCCTATGTAGATTAAAATATTTCTTAAAATATTTTCTTTTAATATAACAAAAGGGTTAATAAATACAGTTTTGCCATATTAACCTTTCAAATAAATTAACAGGTATTCCGTATATTAGAAGACTTGCAGTTCTGTATATTTTATGTTTGTCATTATTGTAATTTTAAACTAAACTCCAATACTTAACAAATAATAACAAACGAACGGAAATGGCAAAAAAATTTAAACCTTTTAATTTTTATCGTTAAACCACAGAATATAACGGCTACGAAAACCACAATCGATAATAATAATAAAAATTAATAAATATTCTGACGAATTACTGATAAGAAGTTCAAAATCTTTTACACAATTGTTTCAAATCCGATTTGAAAATAAACAAACTTTTAGCAAATTTTTATTTTTTTTTTTATTAATATTTTATTATCTTAAAATAATCTTCTCTGTGCGGATTTGAAATTATACAATTTAAATAAAGCAAAAGCCAAAGCAGCTACCAAACAACCTGAACCTATTGATGTATAGACAATGGCCGAGTTGCTGATCTTGGAACTAATAGCTTCAATTTTCGGTATACACTTCCAATTTTCGCTACATGTTTCATCGGTACTACAGCATATATTCTTACACATTAGTTGATCGTTGGGACATTTTGCTTTTTCTTCTTCTTCATCATGGGTCGGTATAATAATTGCACTGTCATTAAAATCAAATAAATCAAAGATACTTCCAGGATTTTCATTAACACATTTGTTTTCTTTGTTGCATACTTCATGGCTTGAACAACAGTTTCTTAGACACTGACGTTGGGGTGGGCAATCTTTTTGAAGATCATGATCGTTGGACGTAATAGTAGACGTAATAATGTCACTATCATTAAAATCAAATAAATCAAAGATATTACCAGCTTCTTTTCTATGAGAAAAAGCAATGCATTTACTTTCCTCACTACTACATTTTTCGTTTGGAGTACAGCATTTTCCATAACATTTCTGAGATTCTTCACACACATTTTGCAGAATATCGGCATTACGATCAGTTGTTGTGTACTCTTCATGTGATTGTGGTGTGATTGTGGTATTTTCTTCTGTTACTGTAGATTCGGTAGATTTATCTTTAGAAATTTCATTTGCAGTATTTTCTTCAATTACTGTGGACTCATCAGATTTATCTGTAGAAGAGTCATTACTAGTATATTCTTCAGTTACTGTGGATTTAGCAAATACATCTGTGGACAATTTAATAATGTTATATACCTCAGTTACTGTGGATTTAACTGGTACATTTGTGAAAAATTTATTAGCGTTATTTTCTTCAATTACTGTAGATTCTTCAGGATTGTTAGATTTACTATACACATCATTTTTTAGCTGTTCAGAAAGTTGTGAGTCCATTTCTGTTAAATTTGATTCAAGAATATTTTCCTTCATATCCTTTACAATAAATTCTTTACACTTTAAATCAATACTGCACTTATGATCAATTGCGCATATTTCTCCGGGTTTTGAGCAACAGTAGACTTTGTTCATAACCATAGATTGTTCATAACCATCTTTACATTCACAAAACATTTTACCATTTTTGTCCATACAATTACTATTT
>NC_060950.1:65184251-65186303 GCF_022045245.1 Lucilia cuprina | reverse complement strand
ACTAGAACAGAACTAGAACAGAACTAGAACAGAACTAGAACAGAACTAGAACAGAACTAGAACAGAACTAGAACTAGAACAGAACTAGAACAGAACTAGAACTAAAACGTTGTTTTAAAGAAAGTGGAGCTAAGTATTAGCAAACGATCGTGAATATTTATTTAAACAATTGCAATTTAAACTTTTTGTTTTATGCATCAAAAGCAAACTATTAAATAGCTTTATAAATTTTAAAAACACTTTAAATTTATTTTTTATTTTTTTAATTTTTTTTCTTCTGTCTTTTTACAATTATCACACATATCATTGTCACCCTAGCTCATATACTATAATACTAACACTAATTTAATTAATACAAAATTTAGAGTATAAAATTAATTTCTAAAAAGAACTTAAAAATCAGTCTTCTCTCGAGCCCATAAAACTTGAAGTCTCATTATCTTCTTCGTTGACATCACCATCCTCATCATAGTCCAGTATGTTAAAACCTTTAGTCAATTTTTGACCCACCTGCTGCATTAGTTCCTCCAAATTCATATCAACTTTAACACATTTATGCTGGACCACATCATACACCTGATCCAAGGGACACTGTATACGTTCACAGCGTAAGGTGTTAAACCAACTGCTGGTATCCTTGTAACCAGCACGACAAACACACTTATTATGGCCCACACATTGACTATGATGAGGACAACCACCCGTACATATGGGACGACATCTCAGTTGTCGGGGTTGTTTGCTGGTTATAGAACGTACATGATGATTGTGTGACTCCTCGTAGCCACGCAGACATAGACATTTCTCCGGTTCACCACAATAACTGTTGGCCGGACACAACTCGGTACAGATGGGTTCACATAAACCAAAGATTATGGTACGATAGCCGGGACAACACATGCGCAATGAATCAATGCGTATACGATCCTCAAATTCCACATAATACTCAATTAACTGAGAGTCCAATTTAAGGCGAGTTTTTGTTATGGGCACTTGATATTTTACCGTAACATTACGATAACAATGACCTGTAGTTACGGTTAGGGCGTAACAGCAACGTATGTATTTTATTATAAGAATTATACAAATAATATTATAGTTCATATTTTGTTTTAATCAAATTTTCTAATTAATTTTTTTTTTGTTTTCTTTTTTTATTATAAATTAACTATTTATTGTAATTTTTAAATATTATTAGCACTATTTTAATAAATTATTTCTTTATTTTTTTCTGGGGCCAATGTATTTTATTGTAAATAAATTTTATGAATGAATGCCATCATTTTTAGAAATTTCCATTCAGCCTATAAATTAAAAGCCAGATTTTAACAGCAGCTTTAAAACAAAACAGCATCTTCATATTAATAAATAAGCACTATGGGGAATAAAATTCTTATTTATAAAGCATAGGTAGGTTCCGACAACACACTATATAATAAATCAAAATCTACTAAAGAGATGCTGAGACCTGCCTATACACAAATCGACTCAGAAACTTATTCAAATTTTCCAACTTTCTGTATCGTCACTCAAACTACACCCTCATAAATAAAAAATCACTAAAATCTATTAATAATTTTTTTTGTATTACTATATACTATGACCTTTCGTATATACAACTTATATTATTCTCTCCTTTTAAGTAGCATCATAAATCGAGCAATTTATTCATATATAATTCATGATCCATTTGTTTAAATTTTTTTATATCATCATTTTTATAATGTTTAAATACATCTCATTTTATTAAACAAAAAAAACGAAAATATAGCAACAACAGTCTCGCACCACCAACAATAACAACAACATAAGGAACAAATTATAACACATATTAATATTATTATATTAATATTTAAATAAAATATAAATACAATTATTTTTCACTCGTAATCAAATATATTTAATAGTCGCATTATAAACAGGCTGATAATAAATCAAAATGTAAAAGTTACACTAGACTACAAAAAATATTTATATAATAAAAAATTATTTTAGTTTTAGTTCTGTTCTAGTTCTGTTCTGGATCTATTCTAGTTCTGTTCTAGTTCTGTT
>NC_060950.1:65181389-65184151 GCF_022045245.1 Lucilia cuprina | reverse complement strand
AATAATACCACAACAATTTTTTTTTTACTAACAATTTGTTTAAGTAAAAAAATATAATTTATTTTGAACCTACAACAGTTTACTTTTCATAAGCGAGTTGAAAACATTGAAGTAATAATAATTGTGCAAAATTAAATAAAAAAAAATGTTTAAATATAACATTGTTCTGATAATATGTTACATTGCTTATACACAAGCTTTTTCATGTGAGTGGCCTTGTCCGCTTAATGCTGAATGTACAGGTCAGGATAAATGTACTTGTAAAAATGGCTACAAAACTATAATCTCAGAAGAAGATGGTTTACCCCATTGCGAGTTGGAGTCTAGATCTTATGCTGAAGCGACAAGTATGACAGAAATACAAACTGTTAAAAACTTATTATCGCCATCAAAGCTTATGCTGACAACAGAGTCTTTAGTATTCTCTACAAAATTGTATGATGATGTTGATAGTGATTTAGTCGATGATAATGGTGAACTGAGAGGTGATTATCGCTATAAAAGAGATCTTGCGAAACCCCCAACAAGCGAAGTTACTACACTCAGACCAAATGTTTCAGAAGAGAAACTCATTTTTGGTCAAGCAGCTGTGAATAGATTTTATAGTAGCCTTGGATTTTTCTCAATATTATTAGCGTTTTTGTATATTATGACTGTTGTTTTTAGTTGTGTAAAAATATAACGAAATTCGTAAATAAATGCGTTAAAATTTTTGATAATAATATCGTGTTCAGTTTTCAGTTTAATATCGTTATTTTATTTTTTAAAAAGAAAAAAAAAAAGATTTATTTAGTCTAGTTACACGTTTATTTAAACATTTATCTTGTGGTTTTTCTGACCTTGGGAAAGTTAATTCTACTTATAGATCGAGCAAAAACCACAGTAGATATAGAAAGTGATCTATAGTTTCGCCTACAGACTGATCTATAATCTCTCCTACAAACTGATCTAAAGTCATGAAAATAGACTGAACTCTAGTCTAGAGTATAGTATCTCCTACTGACTGACCTTCTGTCTATAGCTTGATCTATAGACTCTCCTTATACTGATCTATAGACTCACCTACAGACTGATCTATAACCTTGCCTACAAACTGATCTAAAGTTTGCGAAAATATACTGATCTCTAGACTGACCTTCTGTCTATAGCTTGATCTATAGACTGCCCTTATACCGATCTATAGACTCGCCTACAGACTGATCTATAACCTTGCCTACAAACTGATCTAAAGTTGCGAAAATAAACTGATCTCTAGTCTCGTGTATAGTATCTCATACAGACTGATCTTCTGTCTATAGTTTAATCTATAGACTCCCCTTATACTGATCTATAGTCTCGCCTACAGACTGATCTATAATCTCGCCTACAAACTCATCTAAAGTCAAGAAAATATACTGATCTCTAGTCTCTCCTACAGACTAACCTTCTGTCTATAGCTTGAGCTATAGACTCGTCAATAGACTGGCCTAAGGACTGATCTATAGACTCGTCTAAAAACTGATTTATAGCCTCGTGTACAGACTAATCTATAGTCTGTCCTGCAGACTAATCTATAGCCTCGTCTACAGACTGATCTATAGCCTCGCCGATAGACTGTTCTATAGTCTCGCCTTGAAACGGATTTATAGTCTTAAGACTGATCTATAGTCTCGTCATTAATTACCGACTTTTATGTAGTCTCGGCTAAAAATTGGCCTATAGACCCGCCTACAGATTACTCTATATTCTCACCAAAAGTTTGTGCTACAACCACGCCTATAGATTTGTTCTATAACTTGCATACATACTGTTATATACTCACGCCTATGAAGGTTATGGTCGACACTACATTCTACGCCCATATAGAGTATAATGTTGTCAGAGACTACTGATAACTTATTAAGTTTATCTCTTTACTTTTTCAACAACTCTTCTCAAAGTAATTGAACAAAATTTGTTTCTATTTTTAAAAAGAATTCAAGCTTAAAAATAAAGTAATAAATTTCATAAATTTATATAGAAATACATATTTTTTTCAATGATAAGAACTAACTGTATTGTACCCCCCATAATGATGACTTAAAAAAAATATCAAGAAAACAACAAAATTTATCATCAAAAATTTTCATCAAAAAATAATGCAGAATTCAAAAAAAAAATACATCCGATATGTTATAAATTTTCTGATCGATATTTAAAAGATTCACCAAATACATCAGCCTTAATAAACAATCTATAGAGCCAATCGAAGGCGATATATTTGTCAACATCTTATATAAACCAAATTTTTCTATTTAGTACAATTAACATATTTTAAAAATGTTCACAGTTGGGTGATTCTCGAAACTTTTCTGCCCACTGGGTAATACATAGAAATCTTTTAGTGCTACTTTCAACAGTCAGCCAGGCATCACGCCAGTTTTGTTATTGTTGAGAGTGTCTTATCTGTGATAAAGTTTTTCGAACTTAATTACACTAATACTTGTACAAAGAGGGTCACACATATGTTGGAATTATATAAAAATTCAATATATTCCAACAAATATCACATTTATGTATACATACATATATTTTTTTCCATTATTCAACAACAGCATTTAGTTCAGCAGTAAGTACAGTGTGTACTAATTACACTGGTTAACAAAAGTAATATAAAAGGAATTAAATATACCGAAATAGTAAAACTTACACTAATCTAGAACTGAATTAGAACAGAACTAGAACTGAACTAGAAGAGAACTAGAACAGAACTAGAACAGAACTAGAACAGAACTAGAACAGAA
>NC_060950.1:65179923-65181289 GCF_022045245.1 Lucilia cuprina | reverse complement strand
AAAGTAGATATTATAATTTCGCTTATACTAAAATATAGTAGTTGTAGTTGTTATGGAAATTATTAATGATTCATATTTACTTAATATTGAACAAACAAAATAAGAACATAATATGTATGTACATATTATGTTCTTATGACTTCACATTAATGAATAACTAATTAAAAAATTTTATCAAATATATGGTTTTTATTTTTAGGGTTTTTATTATAAATATATGTTTTACTTTAATACTTATCACCATTTTGTTTATATTTTTAATACTAAAATAATGTCAAAAATTTAAAACCTTGAACAATTTTCACTTTATTAGCAACAGAAATACATTTGTTCAAATTGGCGCATAAATTTACAAAAATAAATAAAATATTTACTTTTTTTTAACTAAAAGAAAATGTTGAACCTTCAAATAGTTTTCTTGATTTGTTACGTTACATATACGCAAGCATTCTCATGTGAATGGGATTGTCCTTTAAATGCCGAATGTGCGGGCCAGGACATATGTAGATGTAAAAATGGCTACAAAACGATAATCTCTGAAGAGGATGGTCTACCACATTGCGAGTTGAAGTATGAACCAACAATGTCAGAGATCTCTACAACATCTAATGAACATCTTATAAATGAAGAAGTAGATAACGAGAATGAATTCGAATTTGCAGATTATAGCTATATGCAAGATATAGCTTTTAGTACGGAGCTTTTTAGTACAGAACAGGAAACTGAAGAAAATTTTAATGAAGAACTTCAAACTGAAATCTTAATAAATGAAAATAGTACGGAATCAGCCTATACAACTGAAGTAACAGATGATAACTATTTCAATTATAAAGGTGAATCGACAAAAGATTTTCAAAGATATCTGCCGGAATTTACAAATTTCGAAGAATATAACAACTCATCCGAAAAGGAAGTTGACAAAAGTTTAAGTGTGACTCTGCCAGCACACACTGACAAGCAAGTGAGTGAAGCTAATACAAAGCTAAGTGAAGAACAACAACAATTATTTACAACATTAAAACCTGTAATTAGGTTAAATGTTTCGGAAGAGGAAACTTTTCATGGTCAAATGAAGAGCCAGTTTTATACAATACTTGGAATCCTGTCCATGTTTTTGGCGTTTTTATATATCATAAGTGTTATGTTCGGTTGTGTTAAAATCTAATTGCTATTGTGAACTTAATTAAGTTTTATTATATTTAAAAATATAATGCAGCGTTTTATTTTATCAAGTGCATAAACCACAATTCCTCTTAAACGACGCGTATTATTGTAACAAATATTCTTTGTAGCCCTTTAACTGGTAGATAGATAGATAGATAGATAGATAGATAGATAGATAGATAGATAGATAGATAGATAGATA
>NC_060950.1:65178472-65179823 GCF_022045245.1 Lucilia cuprina | reverse complement strand
TAATATTAAGTACAAAAAAATTACATGTTTATAAAATTATAAAATGATCTAACAAGGTCCATTGAAACCGATATGTATTGGGGCAATAAACCACAATATTATAGTTTGCAGTTAAGTTTTATTTTATTTATTTATTATTTTTTTACCTGCACTGTAGAATACATATACGGTTCATATTTATATTTAATTCCACCGAAAAAGTTACGTTTTGACACCATACGTTGACCATTATTCCAATATATACGACTTTTAAGTACCGTTTGATATTTTAAACACCACTGAGCTGTTATTAAGTGCAAATCATTTAACAATAATTGTAATAGAAACAATTTTATAAAATAATTCATTTTAATAAAAATGTTTTTAATTTTTAGAAAAGAAAAATATTTTTTTTTTTAAATAAATGCTTCAGCCACAACCAGTTGAGTCTTTATTTCAACTGAAACTAACTGAGATAAAATTTATAGAATTTTTTTTTTTACAAAATAATTTGTGAAAATATTTCAGCACACTTTCAATAAGAAAGAAAAACTTATCGTTTTTATATTTCTTTATATAATTTTTCGCCAACAAAATAAAAAAAAAAAAAACAAAAGTAATGACATCAGTTTAATGGCGTTTATTTCAAGTCTAGTTTCTTTTTTTATGATATACGTAAGTATATAGTAAGCATCCGCTTTTTAGAAAAAATAAGCCCTGAATGAAAGAGAAAATCTATTAAAAATTGCTTTAACATCTCTCGACCCCAAAGGCCGATAGAAAGAATTTTTAAAACAAAAAGTCTAAATACGTTATTTATTTATAAATTTTAGAAAAACTTCCGTTACACCCGATTTATTAGCGAAAGTGTCTTGTATGTTCTCTTTTTGCTGACCACTGATTTAAACTAAAGGAATTATCTTAACTACTTGACTATGCCATACTAATTTCCTACTGTAAAGAAAGGCAAACAAATTTGTTGTTAAGTCAAACACATATTGACGTTGATATTCATTTCGTATAAAAAAAACTCTGGGTCCATGTTTGAAAGAATATATAAATAATCTGATGATTATTACACTCATAAAGTTGGGTGTTTTCCCAGTTTTAACGCAAACATAAATCATTACCAAGCAAATGACTTGTAATTGTAACCACTTACATATTAAGTAATATACTTTTTAATGAGTACTACATGTCGTTCTGATTACATAAAAGTAATTTATTAAAGTCTATTTAATAATGTGATTACTAATTAAGCAACAAAGCTAGCTAGATAGATAGATAGATAGATAGATAGATAGATAGATAGATAGATAGATAGATAGATAGATAGATAGATAGATAGATAGATAGATAGATAGATAGATAG
>NC_060950.1:65170727-65178372 GCF_022045245.1 Lucilia cuprina | reverse complement strand
TATAGTGCAGACTATAGTCCAGACTATAGTGCAGACTATAGTCCAGACTATAGTGCAGACTATAGTCCAGACTATAGTGCAGACTATAGTCCAGACTATATTGCCTTAATTTTGATATCTCAGTCAGGATTATATTGAAATCTGGACCATATATGAGACAAGTCGAAAGTAAATTGGCTATTTATCTGATATAAACTATAGATTAATACTTGTGCTTGTGTAAAGCACTTTACATGTATATGAATATATGTAGAGTAAAAATAAAATCGATATTTACAAAAAAAAAAAAAAAAATTAATAGCTGACTAACAGTTTCAGACAAACCTCAGAACATTCTCTACGTGTTTGACTTTAGAAGAAGTTTGAAAAAATATATAATAGAAATATTATTTAGAATGAAATATTTTATTAAAATATTATTATTACAAATCATTTGTCATAATTTTTATTGTGTCACCGCTCAATGGTGTAAAAGATATCAAGTGGTTAATAAGACCCGTGTCCAATGGCATAAGGGCGAACGTATGGTGACAAGGAGAAAATTATTTAATGTTATTAGATATTCAAATGTACCTTATCGGTACTCAACCGTAGAGGTAAAATTTAAAAAAATATATATATAACATTTAGCAAAAAAAGAAGGAAATTTTCAAGAATTAAAAAATAATTAAAAACAAATTTATATATTGGTCTTTTTTCCAGAACTATCATGACTATGAGCGAGTCAATGTTTGCTGTGATGGTTACACCAAAATTAGTGATAGCAAATGTGAACCCATTTGCAGTCCTTCCTGTCCCACAAATACCCATTGCATACGACCAAATATCTGCGAATGTGATGTGAATTATAAAGGTTACACTGCTAGTGCAACAACTATACAATGTGAACCGATATGTATTCCCAACTGCCCAAAAAATGCCCAGTGTATTGCACCAAACCAGTGTCGCTGCAATAGTGGTTATCAAATGGATTCAGTTAGTGGTGAATGTTTTCCCATTTGTAATAATTGTCCCGAAAATTCGATATGTACCCAACCCGATCAGTGTACATGTAATGCAGGATATTTAGATAATGGTTTAGGTGAATGTAAACCAATATGCATCAAACCATGTCCTGAATTCAGTGAATGTACCAAACCGGAAAAATGCACTTGTCAGCAGAATTACAAAAAGAACGTAAATGGTAAATGTGAGGCGATATGTGAACAGGAATGTCCTGAAAATTCCCTTTGTATTAAACCCAATGAATGTAGTTGCCAAAAAGGTTATGAGGAGGCAGAATATATAAATGCTACACGATTTAAATGTTTACCAAAATGCAATAATGGTTGCCCTTTAAATGCACTATGCATTAAGCCCAATGTGTGTGAGTGTCAAAAGGGTTATCGAATGTCACCTGATAATGTATGTCAACCTGTTTGTGAAAACGAATGTCCTCAATATGCCACTTGTAGTGAACCCAATAGATGCAGTTGCCATGAGGGCTATGAACAGCAAGAGCTACAATGTCAACCTATTTGTGAGAAAGCCTGTCCAGAACATGCCAGCTGTAGGGAACCCAATAAATGTCAATGTGAAGCTGGTTATCAAATGACAGAAGAAAACATTTGCCAACCTGTTTGTGAGGACAAATGTCCTCAATATGCCACATGTATAGAACCTAATAAATGTAGCTGCAATAAAGGCTATGAACTGCTAGAGCAACAATGTCAACCGGTTTGTGAGAAATCCTGTCCAGAACATGCCAGCTGTAGTGAACCCAATAAATGTCAATGTGAGGCTGGCTATCAATTGAAATTATCCTCTATATATAATCTATTCTGTGAACCGATTTGCCAAGCCAACTGTTCCACATTTGGCAAATGTGTGCAACCGAATAAGTGTGAATGTTTAGAAGGTTACGAAATGGATGAGCTGGAGGTATGTCAACCGATTTGTAGTAGAGGCTGCAAAAATGGTTTATGTTTTCAACCCGAAATCTGTATCTGTAATCCGGGCTATTTAATGGGTCCGCAAGAAGAATGTGAGCCATTCTGTTCGTTGCCCTGTCAAAATGGCTCCTGCATTGAGCCGGAGATATGTCAGTGTCATGAGGGTTATAAATTGAAAAATAACTCTATAAACATATGTGAGCCCCTATGTGATCCTCAGTGTATAAATGGTATTTGTGTGGCGCCAAATGTTTGTATATGTCATGAAAACTATGAACCCACAACAACTGCAATTGGTCTAAATCACCACAATTGTCAAGTAGTAGCAAACATCACTATTACTACTACTACACAACCGGAATTTGAAACCAGCACTTATAAACAACAGTCTACAGCTCAAATGTTAACTACCCTAACTACACTAGATCTCACCAGTACCCTTAATCCCGATCAATTAAGACAAACCTCAGCCAGCAACTTAGTATCGGCTGATATTTGCAATGATCGTTGCCACTGTTGGCAAGAGTTTGATGAATATGGTCCACTAATAACAAAACAATGTGTACGTTTGTGCGTCGACGACTTTGACAAACCCTGTCTAGATTTAAATCGTTGTAAATGTGATGTCGCTAAAAATCATCTAATTTGTCAAGCCACGGATGATTCTATGGAACTGGACGACGATCCTCTTTTCTATAGATGTAATCTAGAACGTTTTAAAGCCACCACCTTTAAACCACTAAACGATGGTGTAAGTAGTGACATGAAAAGTGTACAACCGGAGAAAATGTCAAGCTTTCCTTGGTGGTGGCCCGTTATAGCGGCAGTTTTAGTTGTTTCAAGTGTAATTGTGGGTCTGTTATATGTGCGCTTTAGAAAATTTGAGGGTGAGTAAGAAGTGAAATATTTTTTATTGTAGTTTGCTTTATCTTGTGTTTTTTTGTTCTAGAGCCTATTGTGGAGTACGAACTGTGATGAGTAATTTGCATAAAAATAATAATAAACAATTTATGATATTGTATTTATAAAAAAATAATATATATGCACGTATTTTTATAAGTAATACAAATAAAATATATTATATAAGTAAAAACCACTTAAATATATATGACAATATATAAAAGGCTTAAAAACAAATTCTCATACAAAACTAATTTTATAAACTTTTTAAGTTAAGTTCTAGTTTAAATCTAATTTAGTTCTAGTTCAGATTTAGTTCAGTTCTAGTTCAGTTCTAGTTCAGTTCTAGTTCAGTTCTAGTTCAGTTCTAGTTCAGTTCTAGTTCAGTTCTAGTTCAGTTCTAGTTCAGTTCTAGTTCAGTTCTAGTTCAGTTCTAGTTCAGTTCTAGTTCAGTTCTAGTTCAGTTCTAGTTCAGTTCTAGTTCAGTTCTAGTTCAGTTCTAGTTCAGTTCTAGTTCAGTTCTAGTTCAGTTCTAGTTCAGTTCTAGTTCAGTTCTAGTTCAGTTCTAGTTCAGTTCTAGTTCAGTTCTAGTTCAGTTCTAGTTCAGTTCTAGTTCAGTTCTAGTTCAGTTCTAGTTCAGTTCTAGTTCAGTTCTAGTTCAGTTCTAGTTCAGTTCTAGTTCAGTTCTAGTTCAGTTCTAGTTCAGTTCTAGTTCAGTTCTAGTTCAGTTCTAGTTCAGTTCTAGTTCAGTTCTAGTTCAGTTCTAGTTCAGTTCTAGTTCAGTTCTAGTTCAGTTCTAGTTCAGTTCTAGTTCAGTTCTAGTTCAGTTCTAGTTCAGTTCTAGTTCAGTTCTAGTTCAGTTCTAGTTCAGTTCTAGTTCAGTTCTAGTTCAGTTCTAGTTCAGTTCTAGTTCAGTTCTAGTTCAGTTCTAGTTCAGTTCTAGTTCAGTTCTAGTTCAGTTCTAGTTCAGTTCTAGTTCAGTTCTAGTTCAGTTCTAGTTCAGTTCTAGTTCAGTTCTAGTTCAGTTCTAGTTCTAGTTCAGTTCTAGTTCAGTTCTAGTTCAGTTCTAGTTCAGTTCTAGTTCAGTTCTAGTTCAGTTCTAGTTCAGTTCTAGTTCAGTTCTAGTTCAGTTCTAGTTCAGTTCTAGTTCAGTTCTAGTTCAGTTCTAGTTCAGTTCTAGTTCAGTTCTAGTTCAGTTCTAGTTCAGTTCTAGTTCAGTTCTAGTTCAGTTCTAGTTCAGTTCTAGTTCAGTTCTAGTTCAGTTCTAGTTCAGTTCTAGTTCAGTTCAGTTCTAGTTCAGTTCTAGTTCAGTTCTAGTTCAGTTCTAGTTCAGTTCTAGTTCAGTTCTAGTTCAGTTCTAGTTCAGTTCTAGTTCAGTTCTAGTTCAGTTCTAGTTCAGTTCTAGTTCAGTTCTAGTTCAGTTCTAGTTTAGTTCTAGTTTAGTTCTAGTTCAGTTCTAGTTCAGTTCTAGTTCAGTTCTAGTTCAGTTCTAGTTCAGTTCTAGTTCAGTTCTAGTTCAGTTCTAGTTCAGTTCTAGTTCAGTTCTAGTTCAGTTCTAGTTCAGTTCTAGTTCAGTTCTAGTTCAGTTCTAGTTCAGTTCTAGTTCAGTTCTAGTTCAGTTCTAGTTCAGTTCTAGTTCAGTTCTAGTTCAGTTCTAGTTCAGTTCTAGTTCAGTTCTAGTTCAGTTCTAGTTCAGTTCTAGTTCAGTTCTAGTTCAGTTCTAGTTCAGTTCTAGTTCAGTTCTAGTTCAGTTCTAGTTCAGTTCTAGTTCAGTTCTAGTTCAGTTCTAGTTCAGTTCTAGTTCAGTTCTAGTTCAGTTCTAGTTCAGTTCTAGTTCAGTTCTAGTTCAGTTCTAGTTCAGTTCTAGTTCAGTTCTAGTTCAGTTCTAGTTCAGTTCTAGTTCAGTTCTAGTTCAGTTCTAGTTCAGTTCTAGTTCAGTTCTAGTTCAGTTCTAGTTTAGTTCTAGTTCAGTTCTAGTTCAGTTCTAGTTCAGTTCTAGTTCAATTCTAGTTCAGTTCTAGTTCAGTTCTAGTTCAGTTCTAGTTCAGTTCTAGTTCAGTTCTAGTTCAGTTCTAGTTCAGTTCTAGTTCAGTTCTAGTTCAGTTCTAGTTCAGTTCTAGTTCTAGTTCAGTTCTAGTTCAGTTCTAGTTCAGTTCTAGTTCAGTTCTAGTTCAGTTCTAGTTCAGTTCTAGTTCAGTTCTAGTTCAGTTCTAGTTCAGTTCTAGTTCAGTTCTAGTTCAGTTCTAGTTCAGTTCTTGTTCAGTTCTAGTTCAGTTCTAGTTCAGTTCTAGTTCAGTTCTAGTTCAGTTCTAGTTCAGTTCTAGTTCAGTTCTAGTTCAGGTCTAGTTCAGTTCTAGTTCGGTTCTAGTTCAGTTCTAGTTCAGTTCTAGTTCAGTTCTAGTTCAGTTCTAGTTCAGTTCTAGTTCAGTTCTAGTTCAGTTCTAGTTCGGTTCTAGTTCGGTTCTAGTTCAATTCTAGTTCAGTTCTAGCTCAGTTCTAGTTCAATTCTAGTTCAGTTCTAGTTCTAGTTCCGACAGACAAATAAGAACGCCAAATTGAGACAAAATTTACCTATATGTTCTAAAGATCTCTTTTAAAGTCTTCAATGTTTATTCTTTATATTCTTTCAAAAATTTTTTGATTTTAGACTAATTTCCTAAAAAACTATAGGGTCTTTTCTAAAGTTCACATTTATGTTTTTTAAGGTCATTTGTATCTTTTCTAAAAATTTGTATTTTCGACTGATCTCTGAAATCTTTTCTAAAGAAGTTTGAAATTAAATCATTACTCATAATTTCAGATCAACCATGCTGTTCTGAATATACATATAATTAATAATGTATAAATACAGAATTTTCTTAACTAATTTTACCAATATAACTTTATTTTGTTTTATAAAAAAAATTCTAAATTTATATCACAATTAACTAAATTTAAGTTAAAAAGAAACTTCATTTATTTCGGTATACACTGCGTGGAACGCTCATGGTAAGTAAAGCCGGGATTACAAATACATCTATTACGACTATAGCAAATGCCATTGTCACATTTTCTAATGAATAAAATAAAACCATTAATATATTGCAGTGAATCATAAACAATGAATTCCTTATACTTACTGATAACAATCTGCTTGACAGACACCGTCTTTCTTATCAAATCCTGGCGCACATAAACAATTATTTGGACTCTGGCAGGTGCCACCATTACCGCATTCAGGCTGACACACGGGCTGACAATCATTGTCGGTTAGTATATAACCCTTATTGCAGCCACACACTTCCGGTTCAGTGCAATTGTGTAAACGACTATTGCCGCAACCTTTACTGCAAATGGGACGACAGAATTTTCTTGATTCATCTAACTTATAGCCGGGATCACATTGACAGGTGCCATCTAAGTAGCAATGTCCATTTAGACAACCCATGGGACAGGTGAAAACACAATCACCATTATCATTGGCCACATATTCATCATAACACTCACATACACCCGGTGCAATACAACGACCATTTTGACAGTTGTCACATATTGGACGACAAAGTGTGCGACCACGCCAACGCATGGGTGCATAACCCTTACAACAGATTTCTATATACACCGAACCGGTTATTTTATTATCTTGTTTTCTCTCGGCATTTGGATATTTATCTAAGGCATCCATTCTATTGAAAATAGAGTAGTTATAACAAAAATCCTGTTATTAATTTAAAACACTTATCCACTTACGGTACCCATATGTGGCACTTATGCTGCAAAGAATCTTCACGATTTTCCATAGTAACATTATCATGTTGTTGCTGTTCTTCTACAATGCTGGAAGAAACCATCCAGCCATTGGGATTATTTCTACCCAAATTACGATTATTACGATTATAATATGTATTGTCCATATTTTGATATTGACTCTTCTCTCGTTCACCTCTTCTGCGTCCGGTAGCAGGTGTTTCATACTCGTTCTGATACTTTCCACCATAGCCGACAGCAGGTTGCTGGTAACTATTACCCAAACGTTGTCTATTTCTAGGCTCTATACGATTGAGTCCATTTCTAGTATCAAAAATATTTTGATACTCATTTTCATTATCTTTCATTAAAATATCACCATAAGGTTGATTATAATGTTTGGCTCCTAGTACCATAACTATTAACTGTAACTGGGTTAATACTAGAGCCACTATTATGGCCATTACTGGTACTTTAATTATGTAATTATTTCTATGCATTTCACTAGCTTACAAAAAAATTTAACTTGTTTGCTTTCGATGTTGAAAAAATCAACTAAATAGTATTTATTAAAATATTTTTTGCACTTGTTTTTATTTAAAAAAAAGTTTTAAGTTTTTACAATTTCAATAATTCGTCTAACATCTCAGCTCTTGGCTATTCACTTACTGATAACATTTGTTATTTTCAAAAAATTATTCTCAAGAGGAACTTTTTTTATAATTTCCATAATGAGCTTGAGCTTAACATTGATTTGTGTAGAGTGAAGGTTTTCATAGAATTAAAAGTACTCAATAGCGTTAAGTACGCACTAACAACATGTACATTTATCAAGTTGAAAATTATAAACAAATTTTAATTATTTATTAAAAATTTAACAAACAGGGCGACTCGTTTAAATTGTAATTTAATAAAAATTCCAATGAACAAAAGCTTTTCACCATAAAATCTATGAATGAGCTAGAACCGAACTGAACTAGAATAGAACTAGAACTAAACTAGAACTGAACTAGAACTGAACTAGAACTGAACTAGAACTGAACTAGAACTGAACTAGAACTGAACTAGAACTGAACTAGAACTGAACT